>NW_027206906.1:0-143424 GCF_032191515.1 Phaenicophaeus curvirostris | reverse complement strand
CTAACAGCAAGCTTTAGGATAGGGTACTGAATTGTAACTTACTTTCGCCTAATAATGCGATTTTGGCAAAGAGAGTATCTCCCGCAGGGAAGCTGCTACCATCAAATGTTTGTCCTCATTAGACTCCCCTCTGGAAGCGCTTTCACTGCAAGCTGCAGATTCCCTCCTAACAGCAAGCTTTAGGGTAGGGTACTGAATTGTAACTTAACTGCGGCTTATAAGGCGATTATGGCAAAGAGAGTATCTCCCGCAGGAAAGCTGCTACCATCAAATGTTTGCCCTCGTTAGACGACCCTCTGGAAGCGCATTCACTTCAAGCTGCAGATTCCCTCCTAACAGCAAGCTTTAGGATAGGGTACTGAATTGTAACTTACTTTCGCCTAATAATGCGATTTTGGCAAAGAGATTATCTCCCGCAGGGAAGCTGCTACCATCAAATGTTTGCCCTCATTAGACTACCCTGTGGAATCGCTTTCACTGCAAGCTGCAGATTCCCTCCTAACAGCAAGCTTTAGGATAGGGTACTGAATTGAAACTTACTTTCGCCTAATAATGCGATTTTGGCAAAGAGAGTATCTCCCGCAGGGAAGCTGCTACCATCAAATGTTTGCCCTCATTAGACTCCCCTCTGGAAGCGCTTTCACTGCAAGCTGCAGATTCCCTCCTAACAGCAAGCTTTAGGATAGGGTACTGAATTGTAACTTACTTTCGCCTAATAGTGCGATTTTGGCAAAGAGAGTATCTCCCGCAGGGAAGCTGCTACCATCAAATGTTTGCCCTCATTAGACTCCCCTCTGGAAGCGCTTTCACTGCAAGCTGCAGATTCCCTCCTAACAGCAAGCTTTAGGGCAGGGTACTGAATTGTAACTTAACTGCGGCTTATAAGGCGATTATGGCAAAGAGAGTATCTCCCGCAGGGAAGCTGCTACCATCAAATGTTTGCCCTCGTTAGACTACCCTCTGGAAGCGCATTCACTTCAAGCTGCAGATTCCCTCCTAACAGCAAGCTTTAGGATAGGGTACTGAATTGTAACTTAACTGCGGCTTATAAGGCGATTATGGCAAAGAGAGTATCTCCCGCAGGGAAGCTGCTACCATCAAATGTTTGCCCTCGTTAGACTACCCTCTGGAAGCGCATTCACTTCAAGCTGCAGATTCCCTCCTAACAGCAAGGTTTAGGATAGGGTACTGAATTGTAAATTACTTTCGCCTAATAATGCGATTTTGGCAAAGAGAGTATCTCCCACAGGGAAGCTGCTACCATCAAATGTTTGCCCTCATTAGACTCCCCTCTGGAAGCGCTTTCACTGCAAGCTGCAGATTCCTTCCTAACAGCAAGCTTTAGGATAGGGTCCTGAATTGTATCTTACTTTCGTCTAATAATGCGATTTTAGCAAAGAGAGTATCTCCCGCAGGGAAGCTGTTACCATCAAATGTTTGCCCTCATTAGACTCCCCTCTGGAAGCGCTTTCACTGCAAGCTTCAGATTCCCTCCTAACAGCAAGCTTTAGGATAAGGTACTGAATTGTAACTTACTTTCGCCTAATAATGCGATTTTGGCAAAGAGAGTATCTCCCGCAGGGAAGCTGCTACCATCAAATCTTTGCCCTCATTAGACTACCCTGTGAAATCGCTTTCACTGCAAGCTGCAGATTCCCTCCTAACAGCAAGCTTTAGGATAGGGTACTGAATTGTAACTTACTTTCGCCTAATAAGGCGATTTTGGCAAAGAGAGTATCTCCCGCAGGGAAGCTGCTACCATCAAATATTTGCCCTCATTAGACTCCCCTCTGGAAGCGCTTTCACTGCAAGCTGCAGATTCCCTCCTAACAGCAAGCTTTAGGATAGGGTACTGAATTGTAACTTACTTTCGCCTAATAATGCGATTTTGGCAAAGAGAGTATCTCCCGCAGGGAAGCTGCTACCATCAAATGTTTGTCCTCATTAGACTCCCCTCTGGAAGCGCTTTCACTGCAAGCTGCAGATTCCCTCCTAACAGCAAGCTTTAGGGTAGGGTACTGAATTGTAACTTAACTGCGGCTTATAAGGCGATTATGGCAAAGAGAGTATCTCCCGCAGGAAAGCTGCTACCATCAAATGTTTGCCCTCGTTAGACGACCCTCTGGAAGCGCATTCACTTCAAGCTGCAGATTCCCTCCTAACAGCAAGCTTTAGGATAGGGTACTGAATTGTAACTTACTTTCGTCTAATAATGCGATATTGGAAAAGAGACTATCTCCCGCAGGGAAGCTGCTACCATCAAATGTTTGCCCTCGTTAGACTCCCCTCTGGAAGCGCTTTCACTGCAAGCTGCAGATTCCCTCCTAACAGCAAGCTTTAGGATAGGGTACTGAATTGTAACTTACTTTCGCCTAATAATGCGATTTTGGCAAAGAGAGTATCTCCCGCAGGGAAGCTGCTACCATCAAATGTTTGCCCTCATTAGACTCCCCTCTGGAAGCGCTTTCACTGCAAGCTGCAGATTCCCTCCTAACAGCAAGCTTTAGGATAGGGTACTGAATTGTAACTTACTTTCGCCTAATAATGCGATTTTGGCAAAGAGAGTATCTCCCGCAGGGAAGCTGCTACCATCAAATGTTTGCCCTCATTAGACTCCCCTCTGGAAGCGCTTTCACTGCAAGCTGCAGATTCCCTCCTAACAGCAAGCTTTAGGATAGGGTACTGAATTGTAACTTACTTTCGCCTAATAAGGCGATTTTGGCAAAGAGAGTATCTCCCGCAGGGAAGCTGCTACCATCAAATATTTGCCCTCATTAGACTCCCCTCTGGAAGCGCTTTCACTGCAAGCTGCAGATTCCCTCCTAACAGCAAGCTTTAGGATAGGGTACTGAATTGTAACTTACTTTCGCCTAATAATGCGATTTTGGCAAAGAGAGTATCTCCCGCAGGGAAGCTGCTACCATCAAATGTTTGTCCTCATTAGACTCCCCTCTGGAAGCGCTTTCACTGCAAGCTGCAGATTCCCTCCTAACAGCAAGCTTTAGGGTAGGGTACTGAATTGTAACTTAACTGCGGCTTATAAGGCGATTATGGCAAAGAGAGTATCTCCCGCAGGAAAGCTGCTACCATCAAATGTTTGCCCTCGTTAGACGACCCTCTGGAAGCGCATTCACTTCAAGCTGCAGATTCCCTCCTAACAGCAAGCTTTAGGATAGGGTACTGAATTGTAACTTACTTTCGTCTAATAATGCGATATTGGAAAAGAGACTATCTCCCGCAGGGAAGCTGCTACCATCAAATGTTTGCCCTCGTTAGACTCCCCTCTGGAAGCGCTTTCACTGCAAGCTGCAGATTCCCTCCTAACAGCAAGCTTTAGGATAGGGTACTGAATTGTAACTTACTTTCGCCTAATAATGCGATTTTGGCAAAGAGAGTATCTCCCGCAGGGAAGCTGCTACCATCAAATGTTTGCCCTCATTAGACTCCCCTCTGGAAGCGCTTTCACTGCAAGCTGCAGATTCCCTCCTAACAGCAAGCTTTAGGATAGGGTACTGAATTGTAACTTACTTTCGCCTAATAATGCGATTTTGGCAAAGAGAGTATCTCCCGCAGGGAAGCTGCTACCATCAAATGTTTGCCCTCATTAGACTCCCCTCTGGAAGCGCTTTCACTGCAAGCTGCAGATTCCCTCCTAACAGCAAGCTTTAGGATAGGGTACTGAATTGTAACTTACTTTCGCCTAATAATGCTATTTTGGCAAAGAGACTATCTCCCGCAGGGAAGCTGCTACCATCAAATGTTTGCCTTCATTATACTCCCCTCTGGAAGCGCTTTCACTGCAAGCTGCAGATTCCCTCCTAACAGCAAGTTTTAGGATAGGGTACTGAATTGTAACTTACTTTCGCCTAATAATGCGATTTTGGCAAAGAGAGTATCTCCCGCAGGGAAACTGCTACCATCAAATGTTTGCCCTCATTACGCTCCCCTCTGGAAGCGCTTTCACTGCAAGCTTCAGATTCCCTCCTAACAGCAAGCTTTAGGATAAGGTACTGAATTGTAACTTACTTTTGCCTAATAATGCGATTTTGGCAAAGAGAGTAACACCTGCAGGTAAGCTGTTACCATCAAATGTTTGCCCTCGTTAGACTACCCTCTGGAAGCGCATTCACTGCAAGCTGCAGATTCCCTCCTAACAGCAAGCTTTAGGATAGGGTACTGAATTGTAACTTACTTTTGCCTAATAATGCGATTTTGGCAAAGAGAGTAACACCTGCAGGTAAGCTGTTACCATCAAATGTTTGCCCTCGTTAGACTACCCTCTGGAAGCGCATTCACTGCAAGCTGCAGATTCCCTCCTAACAGCAAGCTTTAGGATAGGGTACTGAATTGTAACTTACTTTCGCCTAATAATGCGATTTTGGCAAAGAGATTATCTCCCGCAGGGAAGCTGCTACCATCAAATGTTTGCCCTCATTAGACTACCCTGTGGAATCGCTTTCACTGCAAGCTGCAGATTCCCTCCTAACAGCAAGCTTTAGGATAGGGTACTGAATTGTAACTTACTTTCGCCTAATAATGCGATTTTGGCAAAGAGAGTATCTCCCGCAGGGAAGCTGCTACCATCAAATGTTTGCCCTCATTAGACTCCCCTCTGGAAGCGCTTTCACTGCAAGCTGCAGATTCCCTCCTAACAGCAAGCTTTAGGATAGGGTACTGAATTGTAACTTACTTTCGCCTAATAGTGCGATTATGGCAAAGAGAGTATCTCCCGCAGGGAAGCTGCTACCATCAAATGTTTGCCCTCATTAGACTCCCCTCTGGAAGCGCTTTCACTGCAAGCTGCAGATTCCCTCCTAACAGCAAGCTTTAGGATAGGGTACTGAATTGTAAATTACTTTCGTCTAATAATGCGATTTTGGAAAAGAGACTATCTCCCGCAGGGAAGCTGCTACCATCAAATGTTTGCCCTCATTAGACTCCCCTCTGGAAGCGCTTTCACTGCAAGCTGCAGATTCCTTCCTAACAGCAAGCTTTAGGATAGGGTCCTGAATTGTATCTTACTTTCGTCTAATAATGCGATTTTAGCAAAGAGAGTATCTCCCGCAGGGAAGCTGTTACCATCAAACGTTTGCCCTCATTAGACTCCCCTCTGGAAGCGCTTTCACTGCAAGCTGCAGATTCCCTCCTAACAGCAAGCATTAGGATAGGGTACTGAATTGTAACTTAAATGCGACTAATAAGGCGATTATGGCAAAGAGAATATCTCCCGCAGGGAAGCTGCTACCATCAAATATTTGCCCTCATTAGACTCCCCTCTGGAAGCGCATTCACTTCAAGCTGCAGATTCCCTCCTAACTGCAAGCTTTAGGATAGGGTCCTGAATTGTAACTTACTTTCGCCTAATAATGCGATTTTGGCAAAGAGAGTATCTCCCGCAGGGAAGCTGCTACCATCAAATCTTTGCCCTCATTAGACTCCCCTCTGGAAGCGCTTTCACTGCAAGCTGCAGATTCCCTCCTAACAGCAAGCTTTAGGAAAGGGTACTGAATAGTAACTTACTTTCACCTAATAATGTGATTTTGGCAAAGAGAGGATCTCCCACAGGGAAGCTGCTACCATCAAATCTTTGCCCTCATTAGACTCCCCTCTGGAAGCGCTTTCACTGCAAGCTGCAGATTCCCTCCTAACAGCAAGCTTTAGGATAGGCTACTGAATTGTATCTTAACTGCGGCTAATAAGGCGATTATGGCAAAGAGACTATCTCCCGCAGGGAAGCTGCTACCATCAAATGTTTGCCCTCATTAGACTCCCCTCTGGAAGCGCTTTCACTGCAAGCTGCAGATTCCCTCCTAACAGCAAGCTTTAGGATAGGGTACTGAATTGTAACTTACTTTCGCCTAATAATGCGATTTTGGCAAAGAGAGTATCACCCGCAGGGAAGCTGCTAACATCAAATGTTTGCCCTCATTAGACTCCCCTCTGGAAGCGCTTTCACTGCAAGCTGCAGATTCCCTCCTAACAGCAAGCTGTAGGAAAGTGTACTGAATTGTATCTTAACTGCGGCTAATAAGGCGATTTTGGCAAAGAGAATATCTCCCGCAGGGAAGCTGCTACCATCAAATGTTTGCCCTCATTAGACTACCCTGTGGAATCGCTTTTACTGCAAGCTGCAGATTCCCTCCTAACAGCAAGCTTTAGGATAGGGTCCTGAATTGTAACTTACTTTCGCCTAATAATGCGATTTTGGAAAAGAGAGTATCTCCCGCAGGGAAGCTGCTACCATCAAATGTTTGCCCTCGTTAGACTCCCCTCTGGAAGCGCTTTCACTGCAAGCTGCAGATTCCCTCCTAACAGCAAGCTTTAGGATAGGGTACTGAATTGTAACTTACTTTCGCCTAATAATGCGATTTTGGCAAAGAGAGTATCTCCCGCAGGGAAGCTGCTACCATCAAATGTTTGCCCTCATTAGACTCCCCTCTGGAAGCGCTTTCACTGCAAGCTGCAGATTCCCTCCTAACAGCAAGCTTTAGGATATGGTACTGAATTGTAACTTAAATGCGGCTAATAAGGCGATTATGGCAAAGAGAATATCTCTCGCAGGGAAGCTGCTACCATCAAATATTTGCCCTCATTAGACTCCCCTCTGGAAGGGCATTCACTTCAAGCTGCAGATTCCCTCCTAACAGCAAGCTTTAGGATATGGTACTGAATTGTAACTTACTTTCGCCTAATAATGCGATTTTGGCAAAGAGAGTATCTCCCGCAGGGAAGCTGCTACCATCAAATGTTTGCCCTCATTAGACTACCCTGTGGAAGCGCTTTCACTGCAAGCTGCAGATTCCCTCCTAACTGCAAGCTTTAGGATAGGGTCCTGAATTGTATCTTACTTTCGCCTAATAATGCGATTTTGGCAAAGAGAGTATCTCCCGCAGGGAAGCTGCTACCATCAAATGTTTGCCCTCATTAGACTCCCCTCTGGAAGCGCTTTCACTGCAAGCTGCAGATTCCCTCCTAACAGCAAGCTTTAGGATAGGGTACTGAATTATATCTTAACTGCGGCTAATAAGGAGAATTTGGCAAAGAGAATATCTCCCGCAGGGAAGCTGTTACCATCAAATGTTTGCCCTCATTAGACTCCCCTCTGGAAGCGCTTTCACTGCAAGCTGCAGATTCCCTCCTAACAGCAAGCTTTAGGATAGGGTACTGAATCGTAACTTACTTTCGCCTAATAATGCGATATTGGCTAAGAGAGTATCTCCCGCAGGGAAGCTGCTACCATCAAATGCTTGCCCTGATTAGACACCCCTCTGGAAGCGCTTTCACTGCAAGCTGCAGATTCCCTCCTAACAGCAAGCTTTAGGATAGGGTACTGAATTGTAACTTAACTGCGGCTAAAAAGGCGGTTTTGGCAAAGAGAATATCTCCCGCAGGGAAGCTGTTACCATCAAATGTTTGCCCTCATTAGACTCCCCTCTGGAAGCGCTTTCACTGCAAGCTGCAGATTCCCTCCTAACAGCAAGCTTTAGGATAGGGTCCTGAATTGTAACTTACTTTCGCCTAATAAGGCGATTTTGGCAAAGAGAGTATCTCCCGCAGGGAAGCTGCTACCATCAAATCTTTGCCCTCATTAGACTCACCTCTGGAAGCGCTTTCACTGCAAGCTGCAGATTCCCTCCTAACAGCAAGCTGTAGGATAGGGTACTGAATTGTAACTTACTTTCGCCTAATAATGCGATTTTGGCAAAGAGAGTATCTCCCGCAGGAAAGCTGCTACCATCAAATGTTTGCCCTCATTAGACTCCCCTCTGGAAGCGCTTTCACTGCAAGCTGCAGATTCCCTCCTAACAGCAAGCTTTAGGGAAGGGTACTGAATTGTAACGTACTTTCGCCTAATAATGCGATTTTAGCAAAGAGACTTTCTCCCGCAGGGAATCTGTTACCATCAAATGTTTGCCCTCATTAGACTCCCCTCTGGAAGCGCTTTCACTGCAAGCTGCAGATTCCCTCCTAACAGCAAGCTTTAGGATAGGGTACTGAATTGTAACTTACTTTCGCCTAATAATGCGATTTTGGCAAAGAGAGTATCTCCCGCAGGGAAGCTGCTACCATCAAATCTTTGCCCTCATTAGACTCCCCTCTGGAAGCGCTTTCACTGCAAGCTGCAGATTCCCTCCTAACAGCAAGCTTTAGGATAGGGTACTGAATTGTAACTTACTTTCGCCTAATAATGCGATTTTGGCAAAGAGAGTATCTCCCGCAGGGAAGCTGCTACCATCAAATGTTTGCCCTCATTAGACTCCCCTCTGGAAGCGCTTTCACTGCAAGCTGCAGATTCCCTCCTAACAGCAATCTTTAGGAAAGGGTACTGAATTGTAACTTACTTTCGCCTAATAATGCGATTTTGGCAAAGAGACTATCTCCCGCAGGGAAGCTGCTACCATCAAATGTTTGCCCTCATTAGACTCCCCTCTGGAAGCGCTTTCACTGCAAGCTGCAGATTCCCTCCTAACAGCAAGCTTTAGGATAGGGTACTGAATTGAAACTTACTTTCGCCTAATAATGCGATTTTGGCAAAGAGAGTATCACCCGCAGGGAAGCTGCTAACATCAAATGTTTGCCCTCATTAGACTCCCCTCTGGAAGCGCTTTCACTGCAAGCTGCAGATTCCCTCCTAACAGCAAGCTTTAGGATAGGGTACTGAATTGTAACTTAACTGCGGCTAATAAGGCGATTTTGGCAAAGAGAATATCTCCCGCAGGGAAGCTGCTACCATCTAATGCTTGCCCTCATTAGACTCCCCTCTGGAAGCGCTTTCACTGCAAGCTGCAGATTCCCTCCTAACAGCAAGCTTTAGGATAGGGTACTGAATTGTAACTTACTTTCGCCTAATAATGCGATTTTGGCAAAGAGAGTATCTCCCGCAGGGAAGCTGCTACCATCAAATCTTTGCCCTCATTAGACTCCCCTCTGGAAGCGCTTTCACTGCAAGCTGCAGATTCCCTCCTAACAGCAAGCTTTAGGATAGGGTACTGAATTATATCTTAACTGCGGCTAATAAGGAGAATTTGGCAAAGAGAATATCTCCCGCAGGGAAGATGCTACCATCAAATGTTTGCCCTCATTAGACTCCCCTCTGGAAGCGCTTTCACTGCAAGCTGCAGATTCCCTCCTAACAGAAATCTTTAGGGAAGGGTACTGAATTGTAACGTACTTTCGCCTAATAATGCGATTTTAGCAAAGAGACTTTCTCCCGCAGGGAAGCTGCTACCATCAAATGTTTGCCCTCATTAGACTCCCCTCTGGAAGCGCTTTCACTGCAAGCTGCAGATTCCCTCCTAACAGCAAGCTTTAGGATAGGGTACTGAATTGTAACTTACTTTCGCCTAATAATGCGATTTTGGCAAAGAGAGTATCTCCCGCAGGGAAGCTGCTACCATCAAATCTTTGCCCTCATTAGACTCCCCTCTGGAAGCGCTTTCACTGCAAGCTGCAGATTCCCTCCTAACTGCAAGCTTTAGGATAGGGTCCTGAATTGTAACTTACTTTCGCCTAATAATGCGATTTTGGCAAAGAGAATATCTCCCGCAGGGAAGCTGCTACCTTCAAATCTTTGCCCTCATTAGACTCCCCTCTGGAAGCGCTTTCACTGCAAGCTGCAGATTCCCTCCTAACAGCAAGCTTTAGGATAGGGTACTGAATTGTAACGTACTTTCGCCTAATAATGCGATTTTGGCAAAGAGACTATCTCCCGCAGGGAAGCTGCTACCATCAAATGTTTGCCCTCATTAGACTCCCCTCTGGAAGCGCTTTCACTGCAAGCTGCAGATTCCCTCCTAACAGCAAGCTTTAGGATAGGGTACTGAATTGTAACTTACTTTCGCCTAATAATGCGATTTTGGCAAAGAGACTATCTCCCGCAGGGAAGCTGCTACCATCAAATGTTTGCCCTCGTTAGACTCCCCTCTGGAAGCGCTTTCACTGCAAGCTGCAGATTCCCTCCTAACAGCAAGCTTTAGGATAGGGTACTGAATTATAACTTAACTGCGGCTAATAAGGAGAATTTGGCAAAGAGAATATCTCCCGCAGGGAAGATGCTACCATCAAATGTTTGCCCTCATTAGACTCCCCTCTGGAAGCGCTTTCACTGCAAGCTGCAGATTCCCTCCTAACAGCAAGCTTTAGGATAGGGTACTGAATTGTAACTTAACTGCGGCTAATAAGGCGATTTTGGCAAAGAGAATATCTCCCGCAGGGAAGCTGTTACCATCAAATGTTTGCCCTCATTAGACTCCCCTCTGGAAGCGCTTTCACTGCAAGCTGCAGATTCCCTCCTAACAGCAAGCTTTAGGATAGGGTACTGAATTGTAACTTACTTTCGCCTAATAATGCGATTTTGGCAAAGAGAATATCTCCCGCAGGGAAGCTGCTACCTTCAAATCTTTGCCCTCATTAGACTCCCCTCTGGAAGCGCTTTCACTGCAAGCTGCAGATTCCCTCCTAACAGCAAGCTGTAGGAAAGTGTACTGAATTGTATCTTAACTGCGGCTAATAAGGCGATTTTGGCAAAGAGAATATCTCCCGCAGGGAAGCTGCTACCATCAAATGTTTGCCCTCATTAGACTACCCTGTGGAATCGCTTTTACTGCAAGCTGCAGATTCCCTCCTAACAGCAAGCTTTAGGATAGGGTCCTGAATTGTAACTTACTTTCGCCTAATAATGCGATATTGGCAAAGAGAGTATCTCCCGCAGGGAAGCTGCTACCATCAAATGTTTGCCCTCGTTAGACTCCCCTCTGGAAGCGCTTTCACTGCAAGCTGCAGATTCCCTCCTAACAGCAAGCTTTAGGATAGGGTACTGAATTGTAACTTACTTTCGCCTAATAATGCGATTTTGGCAAAGAGAGTATCTCCCGCAGGGAAGCTGCTACCATCAAATGTTTGCCCTCATTAGACTCCCCTCTGGAAGCGCTTTCACTGCAAGCTGCAGATTCCCTCCTAACAGCAAGCTTTAGGATATGGTACTGAATTGTAACTTAAATGCGGCTAATAAGGCGATTATGGCAAAGAGAATATCTCTCGCAGGGAAGCTGCTACCATCAAATATTTGCCCTCATTAGACTCCCCTCTGGAAGGGCATTCACTTCAAGCTGCAGATTCCCTCCTAACAGCAAGCTTTAGGATAGGGTACTGAATTGTAACTTACTTTCGCCTAATAATGCGATTTTGGCAAAGAGAGTATCTCCCGCAGGGAAGCTGCTACCATCAAATGTTTGCCCTCATTAGACTCCCCTCTGGAAGCGCTTTCACTGCAAGCTGCAGATTCCCTCCTAACAGCAAGCTTTAGGATAGGGTACTGAATTATATCTTAACTGCGGCTAATAAGGAGAATTTGGCAAAGAGAATATCTCCCGCAGGGAAGCTGTTACCATCAAATGTTTGCCCTCATTAGACTCCCCTCTGGAAGCGCTTTCACTGCAAGCTGCAGATTCCCTCCTAACAGCAAGCTTTAGGATAGGGTACTGAATCGTAACTTACTTTCGCCTAATAATGCGATATTGGCTAAGAGAGTATCTCCCGCAGGGAAGCTGCTACCATCAAATGCTTGCCCTGATTAGACTCCCCTCTGGAAGCGCTTTCACTGCAAGCTGCAGATTCCCTCCTAACAGCAAGCTTTAGGATAGGGTACTGAATTGTAACTTAACTGCGGCTAAAAAGGCGGTTTTGGCAAAGAGAATATCTCCCGCAGGGAAGCTGTTACCATCAAATGTTTGCCCTCATTAGACTCCCCTCTGGAAGCGCTTTCACTGCAAGCTGCAGATTCCCTCCTAACAGCAAGCTTTAGGATAGGGTCCTGAATTGTAACTTACTTTCGCCTAATAAGGCGATTTTGGCAAAGAGAGTATCTCCCGCAGGGAAGCTGCTACCATCAAATCTTTGCCCTCATTAGACTCACCTCTGGAAGCGCTTTCACTGCAAGCTGCAGATTCCCTCCTAACAGCAAGCTTTAGGATAGGGTACTGAATTGTAACTTACTTTCGCCTAATAATGCGATTTTGGCAAAGAGAGTATCTCCCGCAGGGAAGCTGCTACCATCAAATGTTTGCCCTCATTAGACTCCCCTCTGGAAGCGCTTTCACTGCAAGCTGCAGATTCCCTCCTAACAGCAAGCTTTAGGGAAGGGTACTGAATTGTAACGTACTTTCGCCTAATAATGCGATTTTAGCAAAGAGACTTTCTCCCGCAGGGAAGCTGTTACCATCAAATGTTTGCCCTCATTAGACTCCCCTCTGGAAGCGCTTTCACTGCAAGCTGCAGATTCCCTCCTAACAGCAAGCTTTAGGATAGGGTACTGAATTGTAACTTACTTTCGCCTAATAATGCGATTTTGGCAAAGAGAGTATCTCCCGCAGGGAAGCTGCTACCATCAAATCTTTGCCCTCATTAGACTCCCCTCTGGAAGCGCTTTCACTGCAAGCTGCAGATTCCCTCCTAACAGCAAGCTTTAGGATAGGGTACTGAATTGTAACTTACTTTCGCCTAATAATGCGATTTTGGCAAAGAGAGTATCTCCCGCAGGGAAGCTGCTACCATCAAATGTTTGCCCTCATTAGACTCCCCTCTGGAAGCGCTTTCACTGCAAGCTGCAGATTCCCTCCTAACAGCAATCTTTAGGAAAGGGTACTGAATTGTAACTTACTTTCGCCTAATAATGCGATTTTGGCAAAGAGACTATCTCCCGCAGGGAAGCTGCTACCATCAAATGTTTGCCCTCATTAGACTCCCCTCTGGAAGCGCTTTCACTGCAAGCTGCAGATTCCCTCCTAACAGCAAGCTTTAGGATAGGGTACTGAATTGTAACTTACTTTCGCCTAATAATGCGATTTTGGCAAAGAGAGTATCACCCGCAGGGAAGCTGCTAACATCAAATGTTTGCCCTCATTAGACTCCCCTCTGGAAGCGCTTTCACTGCAAGCTGCAGATTCCCTCCTAACAGCAAGCTTTAGGATAGGGTACTGAATTGTAACTTAACTGCGGCTAATAAGGCGATTTTGGCAAAGAGAATATCTCCCGCAGGGAAGCTGCTACCATCTAATGCTTGCCCTCATTAGACTCCCCTCTGGAAGCGCTTTCACTGCAAGCTGCAGATTCCCTCCTAACAGCAAGCTTTAGGATAGGGTACTGAATTGTAACTTACTTTCGCCTAATAATGCGATTTTGGCAAAGAGAGTATCTCCCGCAGGGAAGCTGCTACCATCAAATCTTTGCCCTCATTAGACTCCCCTCTGGAAGCGCTTTCACTGCAAGCTGCAGATTCCCTCCTAACAGCAAGCTTTAGGATAGGGTACTGAATTATAACTTAACTGCGGCTAATAAGGAGAATTTGGCAAAGAGAATATCTCCCGCAGGGAAGATGCTACCATCAAATGTTTGCCCTCATTAGACTCCCCTCTGGAAGCGCTTTCACTGCAAGCTGCAGATTCCCTCCTAACAGAAATCTTTAGGGAAGGGTACTGAATTGTAACTTACTTTCGCCTAATAATGCGATTTTAGCAAAGAGACTTTCTCCCGCAGGGAAGCTGCTACCATCAAATGTTTGCCCTCATTAGACTCCCCTCTGGAAGCGCTTTCACTGCAAGCTGCAGATTCCCTCCTAACAGCAAGCTTTAGGATAGGGTACTGAATTGTAACTTACTTTCGCCTAATAATGCGATTTTGGCAAAGAGAGTATCTCCCGCAGGGAAGCTGCTACCATCAAATCTTTGCCCTCATTAGACTCCCCTCTGGAAGCGCTTTCACTGCAAGCTGCAGATTCCCTCCTAACTGCAAGCTTTAGGATAGGGTCCTGAATTGTAACTTACTTTCGCCTAATAATGCGATTTTGGCAAAGAGAATATCTCCCGCAGGGAAGCTGCTACCTTCAAATCTTTGCCCTCATTAGACTCCCCTCTGGAAGCGCTTTCACTGCAAGCTGCAGATTCCCTCCTAACAGCAAGCTTTAGGATAGGGTACTGAATTGTAACGTACTTTCGCCTAATAATGCGATTTTGGCAAAGAGACTATCTCCCGCAGGGAAGCTGCTACCATCAAATGTTTGCCCTCATTAGACTCCCCTCTGGAAGCGCTTTCACTGCAAGCTGCAGATTCCCTCCTAACAGCAAGCTTTAGGATAGGGTACTGAATTGTAACTTACTTTCGCCTAATAATGCGATTTTGGCAAAGAGACTATCTCCCGCAGGGAAGCTGCTACCATCAAATGTTTGCCCTCGTTAGACTCCCCTCTGGAAGCGCTTTCACTGCAAGCTGCAGATTCCCTCCTAACAGCAAGCTTTAGGATAGGGTACTGAATTATAACTTAACTGCGGCTAATAAGGAGAATTTGGCAAAGAGAATATCTCCCGCAGGGAAGATGCTACCATCAAATGTTTGCCCTCATTAGACTCCCCTCTGGAAGCGCTTTCACTGCAAGCTGCAGATTCCCTCCTAACAGCAAGCTTTAGGATAGGGTACTGAATTGTAACTTAACTGCGGCTAATAAGGCGATTTTGGCAAAGAGAATATCTCCCGCAGGGAAGCTGTTACCATCAAATGTTTGCCCTCATTAGACTCCCCTCTGGAAGCGCTTTCACTGCAAGCTGCAGATTCCCTCCTAACAGCAAGCTTTAGGATAGGGTACTGAATTGTAACTTACTTTCGCCTAATAATGCGATTTTGGCAAAGAGAATATCTCCCGCAGGGAAGCTGCTACCTTCAAATCTTTGCCCTCATTAGACTCCCCTCTGGAAGCGCTTTCACTGCAAGCTGCAGATTCCCTCCTAACAGCAAGCTTTAGGATAGGGTACTGAATTGTAACTTACTTTCGCCTAATAATGCGATTTTGGCAAAGAGACTATCTCCCGCAGGGAAGCTGCTACCATCAAATGTTTGCCCTCATTAGACTCCCCTCTGGAAGCGCTTTCACTGCAAGCTGCAGATTCCCTCCTAACAGCAAGCTTTAGGATAGGGTACTGAATTGTAACTTACTTTCGCATAATAATGCAATTTTGGCAAAGAGACTATCTCCCGCAGGGAAGCTGCTACCATCAAATGTTTGTCCTCATTAGACTCCCCTCTGGAAGCGCTTTCACTGCAAGCTGCAGATTCCCTCCTAACAGCAAGCTTTAGGATAGGGTACTGAATTGTAACTTAACTGCGGCTAATAAGGCGATTATGGCAAAGAGAATATCTCCCGCAGGGAAGCTGCTACCATCAAATATTTGCCCTCATTAGACTCCCCTCTGGAAGCGCTTTCACTGCAAGCTGCAGATTCCCTCCTAACAGCAAGCTTTAGGATAGGGTACTGAATTGTAGCTTAACTGCGGCTAATAAGGCGATTTTGGCAAAGAGACTATCTCCCGCAGGGAAGCTGCTACCATCAAATGTTCGCCCTCGTTAGACTCCCCTCTGGAAGCGCTTTCACTGCAAGCTGCAGATTCCCTCCTAACAGCAAGCTTTAGGATAGGGTCCTGAATTGAAACTTACTTTCGCATAATAATGCGATTTTGGCAAAGAGAGTATCACCCGCAGGGAAGCTGCTAACATCAAATGTTTGCCCTCATTAGACTCCCCTCTGGAAGCGCTTTCACTGCAAGCTGCAGATTCCCTCCTAACAGCAAGCTTTAGGACAGTGTACTGAACTGTAACTTAACTGCGGCTAATAAGGCGATTTTGGCAAAGAGAATATCTCCCGCAGGGAAGCTGCTACCATCAAATGCTTGCCCTCATTAGACTCCCCTCTGGAAGCGCTTTCACTGCAAGCTGCAGATTCCCTCCTAACAGCAAGCTTTAGGATAGGGTACTGAATTGTAACTTACTTTCGCCTAATAATGCGATTTTGGCAAAGAGAGTATCTCCCGCAGGGAAGCTGCTACCATCAAATGTTTGCCCTCATTAGACTCCCCTCTGGAAGCGCTTTCACTGCAAGCTGCAGATTCCCTCCTAACAGCAAGCTTTAGGATAGGGTACTGAATTGTATCTTACTTTCGCCTAATAATGCGATTTTGGCAAAGAGAGTATCTCCCGCAGGGAAGCTGCTACCATCAAATGTTTGCCCTCATTAGACTCCCCTCTGGAAGCGCTTTCACTGCAAGCTGCAGATTCCCTCCTAACAGCAAGCTTTAGGATAGGGTACTGAATTGTAACTTAACTGCGGATAATAATGCGATTTTGGCAAAGAGAGTATCTCCCGCAGGGAAGCTGCTACCATCAAATGTTTGCCCTCAATAGACTCCCCTCTGGAAGCGCTTTCACTGCAAGCTGCAGATTCCCTCCTAACAGCAAGCTTTAGGATAGGGTACTGAATTGTAACTTAACTGCGGCTAATAAGGCGATTATGGCAAAGAGAATATCTCCCGCAGGGAAGCTGCTACCATCAAATGTTTGCCCTCGTTAGACTCCCCTCTGGAAGCGCTTTCACTGCAAGCTGCAGATTCCCTCCTAACAGCAAGCTTTAGGATAGGGTCCTGAATTGAAACTTACTTTCGCCTAATAATGCGATTTTGGCAAAGAGAGTATCACCCGCAGGGAAGCTGCTAACATCAAATGTTTGCCCTCATTAGACTCCCCTCTGGAAGCGCTTTCACTGCAAGCTGCAGATTCCCTCCTAACAGCAAGCTGTAGGACAGTGTACTGAACTGTAACTTAACTGCGGCTAATAAGGCGATTTTGGCAAAGAGAATATCTCCCGCAGGGAAGCTGCTACCATCAAATGCTTGCCCTCATTAGACTCCCCTCTGGAAGCGCTTTCACTGCAAGCTGCAGATTCCCTCCTAACAGCAAGCTTTAGGATAGGGTACTGAATTGTAACTTACTTTCGCCTAATAATGCGATTTTGGCAAAGAGAGTATCTCGCGCAGGGAAGCTGCTACCATCAAATGTTTGCCCTCATTAGACTCCCCTCTGGAAGCGCTTTCACTGCAAGCTGCAGATTCCCTCCTAACAGCAAGCTTTAGGATAGGGTACTGAATTGTAACTTACTTTCGCCTAATAATGCGATTTTGGCAAAGAGAGTATCTCCCGCAGGGAAGCTGCTACCATCAAATGTTTGCCCTCATTAGACTCCCCTCTGGAAGCGCTTTCACTGCAAGCTGCAGATTCCCTCCTAACAGCAAGCTTTAGGATAGGGTACTGAATTGTAACTTAACTGCGGATAATAATGCGATTTTGGCAAAGAGAGTATCTCCCGCAGGGAAGCTGCTACCATCAAATGTTTGCCCTCAATAGACTCCCCTCTGGAAGCGCTTTCACTGCAAGCTGCAGATTCCCTCCTAACAGCAAGCTTTAGGATAGGGTCCTGAATTGTAACTTACTTTTGCCTTATAATGCGATTTTGGCAAAGAGAGTATCACCCGCAGGGAAGCTGCTAACATCAAATGTTTGCCCTCATTAGACTCCACTCTGGAAGCGCTTTCACTGCAAGCTGCAGATTCCTTCCTAACAGCAAGCTTTAGGATAGGGTACTGAATTGTAACTTAACTGCGGCTAATAAGGCGATTTTGGCAAAGAGAGTATCTCCCGCAGGGAAGCTGCTACCATCAAATTTTTGCCCTCGTTAGACTCCCCTCTGGAAGCGCTTTCACTGCAAGCTGCAGATTCCCTCCTAACAGCAACTTTAGGTTAGGGTACTGAATTGTAACTTACTTACGCCTAATAATGCGATTTTGGCAAAGAGAGTATCTCCCGCAGGGAAGCTGCTACCATCAAATGTTTGCCCTCATTAGACTCCCCTCTGGAAGCGCTTTCACTGCAAGCTGCAGATTCCCTCCTAACAGCAAGCTTTAGGATATGGTACTGAATTGTAACTTAAATGCGGCTAATAAGGCGATTATGGCAAACAGAATATCTCCCGCAGGGAAGCTGCTACCATCAAATGTTTGCCCTCATTAGACTCCCCTCTGGAAGCGCTTTCACTGCAAGCTGCAGATTCCCTCCTAACAGAAATCTTTATGGAAGGGTACTGAATTGTAACATACTTTCGCCTAATAATGCGATTTTTGCAAAGAGACTTTCTCCCGCAGGGAAGCTGCTACCATCAAATGTTTGCCCTCATTAGACTCCCCTCTGGAAGCGCTTTCACTGCAAGCTGCAGATTCCCTCCTAACAGCAAGCTTTAGGATAGGGTACTGAATTGTATCTTACTTTCGCCTAATAATGCGATTTTGGCAAAGAGAGTATCTCCCGCAGGGAAGCTGCTACCATCAAATCTTTGCCCTCATTAGACTCCCCTCTGGAAGCGCTTTCACTGCAAGCTGCAGATTCCCTCCTAACAGCAAGCTTTAGGATAGGGTACTGAATTGTAACTTACTTTCGCCTAATAATGCGATTTTGGCAAAGAGAATATCTCCCTCAGGGAAGCTGCTACCTTCAAATCTTTGCCCTCATTAGACTCCCCTCTGGAAGCGCTTTCACTGCAAGCTGCAGATTCCCTCCTAACAGCAAGCTTTAGGATAGGGTACTGAATTGTAGCTTACTTTCGCCTAATAATGCGATTTTGGCAAAGAGACTATCTCCCGCAGGGAAGCTGCTACCATCAAATGTTTGCCCTCATTAGACTCCCCTCTGGAAGCGCTTTCACTGCAAGCTGCAGATTCCCTCCTAACAGCAAGCTTTAGGATAGGGTACTGAATTGTAACTTACTTTCGCCTAATAATGCGATTTTGGCAAAGAGAGTATCTCCCGCAGGGAAGCTGCTACCATCAAATGTTTGTCCTCATTAGACTCCCCTCTGGAAGCGCTTTCACTGCAAGCTGCAGATTCCCTCCTAACAGCAAGCTTTAGGATAGGGTACTGAACTGTAACTTAACTGCGGCTAATAAGGCGATTTTGGCAAAGAGAATATCTCCCGCAGGGAAGCTGCTACCATCAAATGCTTGCCCTCATTAGACTCCCCTCTGGAAGCGCTTTCACTGCAAGCTGCAGATTCCCTCCTAACAGCAAGCTTTAGGATAGGGTACTGAATTGTAACTTACTTTCGCCTAATAATGCGATTTTGGCAAAGAGAGTATCACCCGCAGGGAAGCTGCTAACATCAAATGTTTGCCCTCATTAGACTCCACTCTGGAAGCGCTTTCACTGCAAGCTGCAGATTCCTTCCTAACAGCAAGCTTTAGGATAGGGTACTGAATTGTAACTTAACTGCGGCTAATAAGGCGATTTTGGCAAAGAGAGTATCTCCCGCAGGGAAGCTGCTACCATCAAATTTTTGCCCTCGTTAGACTCCCCTCTGGAAGCGCTTTCACTGCAAGCTGCAGATTCCCTCCTAACAGCAACTTTAGGTTAGGGTACTGAATTGTAACTTACTTACGCCTAATAATGCGATTTTGGCAAAGAGAGTATCTCCCGCAGGGAAGCTGCTACCATCAAATGTTTGCCCTCATTAGACTCCCCTCTGGAAGCGCTTTCACTGCAAGCTGCAGATTCCCTCCTAACAGCAAGCTTTAGGATATGGTACTGAATTGTAACTTAAATGCGGCTAATAAGGCGATTATGGCAAACAGAATATCTCCCGCAGGGAAGCTGCTACCATCAAATGTTTGCCCTCATTAGACTCCCCTCTGGAAGCGCTTTCACTGCAAGCTGCAGATTCCCTCCTAACAGCAAGCTTTAGTATAGGGTACTGAATTGTAACTTAACTGCGGCTAATAAGGCGATTTTTGCAAAGAGAGTATCTCCCGCAGGGAAGCTGCTACCATCAAATATTTGCCCTCATTAGACTCCCCTCTGGAAGCGCTTTCACTGCAAGCTGCAGATTCCCTCCTAACAGCAAGCTTTAGGATAGGCTACTGAATTGTAACTTACTTTCGCCTAATAATGCGATTTTGGCAAAGAGAGTATCTCCCGCAGGGAAGCTGCTTCCATCAAATATTTGCCCTCATTAGACTCCCCTCTGGAAGCGCTTTCACGGCAAGCTGCAGATTCCCTCCTAACAGCAAGCTTTAGCATAGGGTACTGAATTGTAACTTACTTTCGCCTAATAAGGCGATTTTGGAAAAGAGAATATCTCCCGCAGGGAAGCTGTTACCATCAAATGTTTGCCCTCATTAGACTCCCCTCTGGAAGCGCTTTCACTGCAAGCGGCAGATTCCCACCTAACAGCAAGCTTTAGGATAGGGTACTGAATTGTAACTTACTTTCGCCTAATAAGGCGATTTTGGCAAAGAGAATATCTCCCGCAGGGAAGCTGTTACCATCAAACGTTTGCCCTCATTAGACTCCCCTCTGGAAGCACTTTCACTGCAAGCTGCAGATTCCCTCCTAACAGCAAGCTTTAGGATAGGGTACTGAATGGTAACTTACTTTCGCCTAATAATGCGATTTTGGCAAAGAGAGTATCTCCCGCAGGGAAGCTGCTACCATCAAATGTTTGCCCTCATTAGACACCCCTCTGGAAGCGCTTTCACTGCAAGCTGCAGATTCCCTCCTAACAGCAAGCTTTAGGATAGGGTACTGCATTGTATCTTAGTTTCGCCTAATAATGCTATTTTATCAAAGAGAGTATCTCCCGCAGGGAAGCTGCTACCATCAAAGGTTTGCCCTCATTACACTCCCCTCTGGAAGCGCTTTCACTGCAAGCTGCAGATTCCTTCCTAACAGCAAGCTTTAGGATAGGGTACTGAATTGTAACTTAACTGCGGATAATAAGGCGATTTTGGCAAAGAGAGTATCTCCCGCAGGGAAGCTGCTACCATCAAATTTTTGCCCTCGTTAGACTCCCCTCTGGAAGCGCATTCACTTCAAGCTGCAGATTCCCTCCTAACAGCAACTTTAGGATAGGGTACTGAATTGTAACTTACTTTCGCCTAATAAGGCGATTTTGGCAAAGAGAGTATCACCCGCAGGGACGCTGCTAACATCAAATGTTTGCCCTCATTAGACTCCCCTCTGGAAGCGCTTTCACTGCAAGCTGCAGATTCCCTCCTAACAGCAAGCTGTAGGACAGTGTACTGAATTGTAACTTAACTGCGACTAATAAGGCGATTTTGGCAAAGAGAATATCTCCCGCAGGGAAGCTGCTACCATCAAATGCTTGCCCTCATTAGACTCCCCTCTGGAAGCGCTTTCACTGCAAGCTGCAGATTCCCTCCTAACAGCAAGCTTTAGGATAGGGTACTGAATTGTAACTTACTTTCGCATAATAATGCGATTTTGGCAAAGAGAGTATCTCCCGCAGGGAAGCTGCTACCATCAAATCTTTGCCCTCATTAGACTCCCCTCTGGAAGCGCTTTCACTGCAAGCTGCAGATTCCCTCCTAACAGCAAGCTTTAGGATAGGGTACTGAATTGTAACTTACTTTCGCCTAATAATGCGATTTTGGCAAAGAGAGTATCACCCGCAGGGAAGCTGCTAACATCAAATGTTTGCCCTCATTAGACTCCCCTCTGAAAGCGCTTTCACTGCAAGCTGCAGATTCCCTCCTAACAGAAAGCTGTAGGACAGTGTACTGAATTGTAACTTAACTGCGACTAATAAGGCGATTTTGGCAAAGAGAATACCTCCCGCAGGGAAGCTGCTACCATGAAATGCTTGCCCTCATTAGACTCTCCTCTGGAAGCGCTTTCACTGCAAGCTGCAGATTCCCTCCTAACAGCAAGCTTTAGGATAGGGTACTGAATTGTAACTTACTTTCGCCTAATAATGCGATTTTGGCAAAGAGAGTATCTCCCGCAGGGAAGCTGCTACCATCAAATGTTTGCCCTCATTAGACTCCCCTCTGGAAGCGCTTTCACTGCAAGCTGCAGATTCCCTCCTATCAGCAAGCTTTAGGATAGGGTACTGAATTGTAACTTACTTTCGCCTAATAATGCGATTTTGGCAAAGAGAGTATCTCCCGCAGGGAAGCTGCTACCATCAAATGTTTGCCCTCATTAGACTCCCCTCTGGAAGCGCTTTCACTGCAAGCTGCAGATTCCCTCCTAACAGCAAGCTTTAGGATAGGGTACTGAATTGTATCTTAACTGCGGATAATAATGCGATTTTGGCAAAGAGAGTATCTCCCGCAGGGAAGCTGCTACCATCAAATGTTTTCCCTCAATAGACTCCCCTCTGGAAGCGCTTTCACTGCAAGCTGCAGATTCCCTCCTAACAGCAAGCTTTAGGATATGGTCCTGAATTGTAACTTACTTTTGCCTAATAATGCGATTTTGGCAAAGAGAGTATCTCCGGCAGGGAAGCTGCTAACATCAAATGTTTGCCCTCATTAGACTCCCCTCTGGAAGCGCTTTCACTGCAAGCTGCAGATTCCCTCCTAACAGCAACTTTAGGTTAGGGTACTGAATTGTAACTTACTTTCGCCTAATAATGCGATTTTGGCAAAGAGAGTATCTCCCGCAGGGAAGCTGCTACCATCAAATGTTTGCCCTCATTAGACTCCCCTCTGGAAGCGCTTTCACTGCAAGCTGCAGATTCCCTCCTAACAGCAAGCTTTAGGATAGGGTACTGAATTGTAACTTACTTTCGCCTAATAAGGCGATTTTGGCAAAGAGAATATCTCCCGCAGGGAAGCTGTTACCATCAAACGTTTGCCCTCATTAGACTCCCCTCTGGAAGCGCTTTCACTGCAAGCTGCAGATTCCCTCCTAACAGCAAGCTTTAGGATAGGGTCCTGAATTGTAACTTAACTGCGGCTAATAAGGCGATTTTGGCAAAGAGAGTATCTCCCGCAGGGAAGATGCTACCATCAAATATTTGCCCTCATTAGACTCCCCTCTGGAAGCGCTTTCACTGCAAGCTGCAGATTCCCTCCTAACAGCAAGCTTTAGGATAGGGTACTGAATTGTATCTTACTTTCGCCTAATAATGCGATTTTGGCAAAGAGAGTATCTCCCGCAGGGAAGCTGCTAGCATCAAATGTTTGCCCTCATTAGACTCCCCTCTGGAAGCGCTTTCACTGCAAGCTGCAGATTCCCTCCTAACAGCAAGCTTTAGGATAGGGTACTGAATTGTAACTTACTTTCGCATAATAATGCGATTTTGGCAAAGAGAGTATCTCCCGCAGGGAAGCTGCTACCATCAAATATTTGCCCTCATTAGACTCCCTTCTGGAAGCGCTTTCACTGCAAGCTGCAGATTCCCTCCTAACAGCAAGCTTTAGGATAGGGTACTGAATTGTAACTTACTTTCGCCTAATAATGCGATTTTGGCAAAGAGAGTATCTCCGGCAGGGAAGCTGCTACCATCAAATGTTTGCCCTCATTAGACTCCCCTCTGGAAGCGCTTTCACTGCAAGCTGCAGATTCCCTCCTAACAGCAAGCTTTAGGATAGGGTACTGAATTATAACTTAACTGCGGCTAATAAGGAGAATTTGGCAAAGAGAATATCTCCCGCAGGGAAGCTGCTACCATCAAATGTTTGCCCTCATTAGACTCCCCTCTGGAAGCGCTTTCACTGCAAGCTGCAGATTCCCTCCTAACAGCAAGTTTTAGGATAGGGTACTGAATCGTAACTTACTTTCGCCTAATAAAGCGATATTGGCTAAGAGAGTATCTCCCGCAGGGAAGCTGCTACCATCAAATGCTTGCCCTCATTAGACTCCCCTCTGGAAGCGCTTTCACTGCAAGCTGCAGATTCCCTCCTAACAGCAAGCTTTAGGATAGGGTACTGAATTGTAACTTAACTGCGGCTAATAAGGCGATTTTGGCAAAGAGAGTATCTCCCGCAGGGAAGCTGCTACCATCAAATATTTGCCCTCATTAGACTCCCCTCTGGAAGCGCTTTCACTGCAAGCTGCAGATTCCCTCCTAACAGCAAGCTTTAGCATAGGGTACTGAATTGTATCTTACTTTCGCCTAATAAGGCGATTTTGGAAAAGAGAATATCTCCCGCAGGGAAGCTGTTACCATCAAATGTTTGCCCTCATTACACTCCCCTCTGGAAGCGCTTTCACTGCAAGCTGCAGATTCCCACCTAACAGCAAGCTTTAGGATAGGGTACTGAATTGTAACTTACTTTCGCCTAATAAGGCGATTTTGGCAAAGAGAATATCTCCCGCAGGGTAGCTGTTACCATCAAACATTTGCCCTCATTAGACTCCCCTCTGGAAGCGCTTTCACTGCAAGCTGCAGATTCCCTCCTAACAGCAAGATTTAGGATAGGGTCCTGAATTGTAACTTAACTGCGGCTAATAAGGCGATTTTGGCAAAGAGAATATCTCCCGCAGGGAAGATGCTACCATCAAATGCTTGCCCTCATTAGACTCCCCTCTGGAAGCGCTTTCACTGCAAGCTGCAGATTCCCTCCTAACAGCAAGCTTTAGGATAGGGTACTGAATTGTAACTTACTTTCGCCTAATAATGCGATTTTGGCAAAGAGAGTATCTCGCGCAGGGAAGCTGCTACCATCAAATGTTTGCCCTCATTAGACTCCCCTCTGGAAGCGCTTTCACTGCAAGCTGCAGATTCCCTCCTAACAGCAAGCTTTAGGATAGGGTACTGAATTGTAACTTACTTTCGCCTAATAATGCGATTTTGGCAAAGAGAGTATCTCCCGCAGGGAAGCTGCTACCATCAAATGTTTGCCCTCATTAGACTCCCCTCTGGAAGCGCTTTCACTGCAAGCTGCAGATTCCCTCCTAACAGCAAGCTTTAGGATAGGGTACTGAATTGTAACTTAACTGCGGATAATAATGCGATTTTGGCAAAGAGAGTATCTCCCGCAGGGAAGCTGCTACCATCAAATGTTTGCCCTCAATAGACTCCCCTCTGGAAGCGCTTTCACTGCAAGCTGCAGATTCCCTCCTAACAGCAAGCTTTAGGATAGGGTCCTGAATTGTAACTTACTTTTGCCTTATAATGCGATTTTGGCAAAGAGAGTATCACCCGCAGGGAAGCTGCTAACATCAAATGTTTGCCCTCATTAGACTCCACTCTGGAAGCGCTTTCACTGCAAGCTGCAGATTCCTTCCTAACAGCAAGCTTTAGGATAGGGTACTGAATTGTAACTTAACTGCGGCTAATAAGGCGATTTTGGCAAAGAGAGTATCTCCCGCAGGGAAGCTGCTACCATCAAATTTTTGCCCTCGTTAGACTCCCCTCTGGAAGCGCTTTCACTGCAAGCTGCAGATTCCCTCCTAACAGCAAGCTTTAGGATAGGGTACTGAATTGTAACTTACTTACGCCTAATAATGCGATTTTGGCAAAGAGAGTATCTCCCGCAGGGAAGCTGCTACCATCAAATGTTTGCCCTCATTAGACTCCCCTCTGGAAGCGCTTTCACTGCAAGCTGCAGATTCCCTCCTAACAGCAAGCTTTAGGATATGGTACTGAATTGTAACTTAAATGCGGCTAATAAGGCGATTATGGCAAACAGAATATCTCCCGCAGGGAAGCTGCTACCATCAAATGTTTGCCCTCATTAGACTCCCCTCTGGAAGCGCTTTCACTGCAAGCTGCAGATTCCCTCCTAACAGAAATCTTTATGGAAGGGTACTGAATTGTAACGTACTTTCGCCTAATAATGCGATTTTTGCAAAGAGACTTTCTCCCGCAGGGAAGCTGCTACCATCAAATGTTTGCCCTCATTAGACTCCCCTCTGGAAGCGCTTTCACTGCAAGCTGCAGATTCCCTCCTAACAGCAAGCTTTAGGATAGGGTACTGAATTGTAACTTACTTTCGCCTAATAAGGCGATTTTGGCAAAGAGAATATCTCCCGCAGGGAAGCTGTTACCATCAAACGTTTGCCCTCATTAGACTCCCCTCTGGAAGCGCTTTCACTGCAAGCTGCAGATTCCCTCCTAACAGCAAGCTTTAGGATAGGGTCCTGAATTGTAACTTAACTGCGGCTAATAAGGCGATTTTGGCAAAGAGAGTATCTCCCGCAGGGAAGATGCTACCATCAAATATTTGCCCTCATTAGACTCCCCTCTGGAAGCGCTTTCACTGCAAGCTGCAGATTCCCTCCTAACAGCAAGCTTTAGGATAGGGTACTGAATTGTATCTTACTTTCGCCTAATAATGCGATTTTGGCAAAGAGAGTATCTCCCGCAGGGAAGCTGCTAGCATCAAATGTTTGCCCTCATTAGACTCCCCTCTGGAAGCGCTTTCACTGCAAGCTGCAGATTCCCTCCTAACAGCAAGCTTTAGGATAGGGTACTGAATTGTAACTTACTTTCGCATAATAATGCGATTTTGGCAAAGAGAGTATCTCCCGCAGGGAAGCTGCTACCATCAAATATTTGCCCTCATTAGACTCCCTTCTGGAAGCGCTTTCACTGCAAGCTGCAGATTCCCTCCTAACAGCAAGCTTTAGGATAGGGTACTGAATTGTAACTTACTTTCGCCTAATAATGCGATTTTGGCAAAGAGAGTATCTCCGGCAGGGAAGCTGCTACCATCAAATGTTTGCCCTCATTAGACTCCCCTCTGGAAGCGCTTTCACTGCAAGCTGCAGATTCCCTCCTAACAGCAAGCTTTAGGATAGTGTACTGAATTATAACTTAACTGCGGCTAATAAGGAGAATTTGGCAAAGAGAATATCTCCCGCAGGGAAGCTGCTACCATCAAATGTTTGCCCTCATTAGACTCCCCTCTGGAAGCGCTTTCACTGCAAGCTGCAGATTCCCTCCTAACAGCAAGTTTTAGGATAGGGTACTGAATCGTAACTTACTTTCGCCTAATAAAGCGATATTGGCTAAGAGAGTATCTCCCGCAGGGAAGCTGCTACCATCAAATGCTTGCCCTCATTAGACTCCCCTCTGGAAGCGCTTTCACTGCAAGCTGCAGATTCCCTCCTAACAGCAAGCTTTAGGATAGGGTACTGAATTGTAACTTAACTGCGGCTAATAAGGCGATTTTGGCAAAGAGAGTATCTCCCGCAGGGAAGCTGCTACCATCAAATATTTGCCCTCATTAGACTCCCCTCTGGAAGCGCTTTCACTGCAAGCTGCAGATTCCCTCCTAACAGCAAGCTTTAGGATAGGGTACTGAATTGTATCTTACTTTCGCCTAATAAGGCGATTTTGGAAAAGAGAATATCTCCCGCAGGGAAGCTGTTACCATCAAATGTTTGCCCTCATTACACTCCCCTCTGGAAGCGCTTTCACTGCAAGCTGCAGATTCCCACCTAACAGCAAGCTTTAGGATAGGGTACTGAATTGTAACTTACTTTCGCCTAATAAGGCGATTTTGGCAAAGAGAATATCTCCCGCAGGGTAGCTGTTACCATCAAACATTTGCCCTCATTAGACTCCCCTCTGGAAGCGCTTTCACTGCAAGCTGCAGATTCCCTCCTAACAGCAAGATTTAGGATAGGGTCCTGAATTGTAACTTAACTGCGGCTAATAAGGCGATTTTGGCAAAGAGAGTATCACCCGCAGGGAAGCTGCTAACATCAAATGTTTGCCCTCATTAGACTCCCCTCTGGAAGCGCTTTCACTGCAAGCTGCAGATTCCCTCCTAACAGCAAGCTGTAGGACAGTGTACTGAACTGTAACTTAACTGCGGCTAATAAGGCGATTTTGGCAAAGAGAATATCTCCCGCAGGGAAGCTGCTACCATCAAATGCTTGCCCTCATTAGACTCCCCTCTGGAAGCGCTTTCACTGCAAGCTGCAGATTCCCTCCTAACAGCAAGCTTTAGGATAGGGTACTGAATTGTAACTTACTTTCGCCTAATAATGCGATTTTGGCAAAGAGAGTATCTCGCGCAGGGAAGCTGCTACCATCAAATGTTTGCCCTCATTAGACTCCCCTCTGGAAGCGCTTTCACTGCAAGCTGCAGATTCCCTCCTAACAGCAAGCTTTAGGATAGGGTACTGAATTGTAACTTACTTTCGCCTAATAATGCGATTTTGGCAAAGAGAGTATCTCCCGCAGGGAAGCTGCTACCATCAAATGTTTGCCCTCATTAGACTCCCCTCTGGAAGCGCTTTCACTGCAAGCTGCAGATTCCCTCCTAACAGCAAGCTTTAGGATAGGGTACTGAATTGTAACTTAACTGCGGATAATAATGCGATTTTGGCAAAGAGAGTATCTCCCGCAGGGAAGCTGCTACCATCAAATGTTTGCCCTCAATAGACTCCCCTCTGGAAGCGCTTTCACTGCAAGCTGCAGATTCCCTCCTAACAGCAAGCTTTAGGATAGGGTCCTGAATTGTAACTTACTTTTGCCTTATAATGCGATTTTGGCAAAGAGAGTATCACCCGCAGGGAAGCTGCTAACATCAAATGTTTGCCCTCATTAGACTCCACTCTGGAAGCGCTTTCACTGCAAGCTGCAGATTCCTTCCTAACAGCAAGCTTTAGGATAGGGTACTGAATTGTAACTTAACTGCGGCTAATAAGGCGATTTTGGCAAAGAGAGTATCTCCCGCAGGGAAGCTGCTACCATCAAATTTTTGCCCTCGTTAGACTCCCCTCTGGAAGCGCTTTCACTGCAAGCTGCAGATTCCCTCCTAACAGCAACTTTAGGTTAGGGTACTGAATTGTAACTTACTTACGCCTAATAATGCGATTTTGGCAAAGAGAGTATCTCCCGCAGGGAAGCTGCTACCATCAAATGTTTGCCCTCATTAGACTCCCCTCTGGAAGCGCTTTCACTGCAAGCTGCAGATTCCCTCCTAACAGCAAGCTTTAGGATAGGGTACTGAATTGTAACTTAAATGCGGCTAATAAGGCGATTATGGCAAACAGAATATCTCCCGCAGGGAAGCTGCTACCATCAAATGTTTGCCCTCATTAGACTCCCCTCTGGAAGCGCTTTCACTGCAAGCTGCAGATTCCCTCCTAACAGAAATCTTTATGGAAGGGTACTGAATTGTAACGTACTTTCGCCTAATAATGCGATTTTTGCAAAGAGACTTTCTCCCGCAGGGAAGCTGCTACCATCAAATGTTTGCCCTCATTAGACTCCCCTCTGGAAGCGCTTTCACTGCAAGCTGCAGATTCCCTCCTAACAGCAAGCTTTAGGATAGGGTACTGAATTGTATCTTACTTTCGCCTAATAATGCGATTTTGGCAAAGAGAGTATCTCCCGCAGGGAAGCTGCTACCATCAAATCTTTGCCCTCATTAGACTCCCCTCTGGAAGCGCTTTCACTGCAAGCTGCAGATTCCCTCCTAACAGCAAGCTTTAGGATAGGGTACTGAATTGTAACTTACTTTCGCCTAATAATGCGATTTTGGCAAAGAGAATATCTCCCTCAGGGAAGCTGCTACCTTCAAATCTTTGCCCTCATTAGACTCCCCTCTGGAAGCGCTTTCACTGCAAGCTGCAGATTCCCTCCTAACAGCAAGCTTTAGGATAGGGTACTGAACTGTAACTTAACTGCGGCTAATAAGGCGATTTTGGCAAAGAGAATATCTCCCGCAGGGAAGCTGCTACCATCAAATGCTTGCCCTCATTAGACTCCCCTCTGGAAGCGCTTTCACTGCAAGCTGCAGATTCCCTCCTAACAGCAAGCTTTAGGATAGGGTACTGAATTGTATCTTAACTGCGGCTAATAAGGCGATTTTGGCAAAGAGAGTATCTCCCGCAGGGAAGCTGCTACCATCAAATTTTTGCCCTCGTTAGACTCCCCTCTGGAAGCGCTTTCACTGCAAGCTGCAGATTCCCTCCTAACAGCAACTTTAGGTTAGGGTACTGAATTGTAACTTACTTACGCCTAATAATGCGATTTTGGCAAAGAGAGTATCTCCCGCAGGGAAGCTGCTACCATCAAATGTTTGCCCTCATTAGACTCCCCTCTGGAAGCGCTTTCACTGCAAGCTGCAGATTCCCTCCTAACAGCAAGCTTTAGGATATGGTACTGAATTGTAACTTAAATGCGGCTAATAAGGCGATTATGGCAAACAGAATATCTCCCGCAGGGAAGCTGCTACCATCAAATGTTTGCCCTCATTAGACTCCCCTCTGGAAGCGCTTTCACTGCAAGCTGCAGATTCCCTCCTAACAGCAAGCTTTAGTATAGGGTACTGAATTGTAACTTAACTGCGGCTAATACGGCGATTTTTGCAAAGAGAGTATCTCCCGCAGGGAAGCTGCTACCATCAAATATTTGCCCTCATTAGACTCCCCTCTGGAAGCGCTTTCACTGCAAGCTGCAGATTCCCTCCTAACAGCAAGCTTTAGGATAGGCTACTGAATTGTAACTTACTTTCGACTAATAATGCGATTTTGGCAAAGAGAGTATCTCCCGCAGGGAAGCTGCTTCCATCAAATATTTGCCCTCATTAGACTCCCCTCTGGAAGCGCTTTCACGGCAAGCTGCAGATTCCCTCCTAACAGCAAGCTTTAGCATAGGGTACTGAATTGTAACTTACTTTCGCCTAATAAGGCGATTTTGGAAAAGAGAATATCTCCCGCAGGGAAGCTGTTACCATCAAATGTTTGCCCTCATTAGACTCCCCTCTGGAAGCGCTTTCACTGCAAGCGGCAGATTCCCACCTAACAGCAAGCTTTAGGATAGGGTACTGAATTGTAACTTACTTTCGCCTAATAAGGCGATTTTGGCAAAGAGAATATCTCCCGCAGGGAAGCTGTTACCATCAAACGTTTGCCCTCATTAGACTCCCCTCTGGAAGCACTTTCACTGCAAGCTGCAGATTCCCTCCTAACAGCAAGCTTTAGGATAGGGTACTGAATGGTAACTTACTTTCGCCTAATAATGCGATTTTGGCAAAGAGAGTATCTCCCGCAGGGAAGCTGCTACCATCAAATGTTTGCCCTCATTAGACACCCCTCTGGAAGCGCTTTCACTGCAAGCTGCAGATTCCTTCCTAACAGCAAGCTTTAGGATAGGGTACTGAATTGTAACTTAACTGCGGATAATAAGGCGATTTTGGCAAAGAGAGTATCTCCCGCAGGGAAGCTGCTACCATCAAATTTTTGCCCTCGTTAGACTCCCCTCTGGAAGCGCATTCACTTCAAGCTGCAGATTCCCTCCTAACAGCAACTTTAGGATAGGGTACTGAATTGTAACTTACTTTCGCCTAATAAGGCGATTTTGGCAAAGAGAGTATCACCCGCAGGGACGCTGCTAACATCAAATGTTTGCCCTCATTAGACTCCCCTCTGGAAGCGCTTTCACTGCAAGCTGCAGATTCCCTCCTAACAGCAAGCTGTAGGACAGTGTACTGAATTGTAACTTAACTGCGACTAATAAGGCGATTTTGGCAAAGAGAATATCTCCCGCAGGGAAGCTGCTACCATCAAATGCTTGCCCTCATTAGACTCCCCTCTGGAAGCGCTTTCACTGCAAGCTGCAGATTCCCTCCTAACAGCAAGCTTTAGGATAGGGTACTGAATTGTAACTTACTTTCGCATAATAATGCGATTTTGGCAAAGAGAGTATCTCCCGCAGGGAAGCTGCTACCATCAAATCTTTGCCCTCATTAGACTCCCCTCTGGAAGCGCTTTCACTGCAAGCTGCAGATTCCCTCCTAACAGCAAGCTTTAGGATAGGGTACTGAATTGTAACTTACTTTCGCCTAATAATGCGATTTTGGCAAAGAGAGTATCACCCGCAGGGAAGCTGCTAACATCAAATGTTTGCCCTCATTAGACTCCCCTCTGAAAGCGCTTTCACTGCAAGCTGCAGATTCCCTCCTAACAGAAAGCTGTAGGACAGTGTACTGAATTGTAACTTAACTGCGACTAATAAGGCGATTTTGGCAAAGAGAATACCTCCCGCAGGGAAGCTGCTACCATGAAATGCTTGCCCTCATTAGACTCTCCTCTGGAAGCGCTTTCACTGCAAGCTGCAGATTCCCTCCTAACAGCAAGCTTTAGGATAGGGTACTGAATTGTAACTTACTTTCGCCTAATAATGCGATTTTGGCAAAGAGAGTATCTCCCGCAGGGAAGCTGCTACCATCAAATGTTTGCCCTCATTAGACTCCCCTCTGGAAGCGCTTTCACTGCAAGCTGCAGATTCCCTCCTATCAGCAAGCTTTAGGATAGGGTACTGAATTGTAACTTACTTTCGCCTAATAATGCGATTTTGGCAAAGAGAGTATCTCCCGCAGGGAAGCTGCTACCATCAAATGTTTGCCCTCATTAGACTCCCCTCTGGAAGCGCTTTCACTGCAAGCTGCAGATTCCCTCCTAACAGCAAGCTTTAGGATAGGGTACTGAATTGTATCTTAACTGCGGATAATAATGCGATTTTGGCAAAGAGAGTATCTCCCGCAGGGAAGCTGCTACCATCAAATGTTTTCCCTCAATAGACTCCCCTCTGGAAGCGCTTTCACTGCAAGCTGCAGATTCCCTCCTAACAGCAAGCTTTAGGATATGGTCCTGAATTTTAACTTACTTTTGCCTAATAATGCGATTTTGGCAAAGAGAGTATCTCCGGCAGGGAAGCTGCTAACATCAAATGTTTGCCCTCATTAGACTCCCCTCTGGAAGCGCTTTCACTGCAAGCTGCAGATTCCCTCCTAACAGCAACTTTAGGTTAGGGTACTGAATTGTAACTTACTTTCGCCTAATAATGCGATTTTGGCAAAGAGAGTATCTCCCGCAGGGAAGCTGCTACCATCAAATGTTTGCCCTCATTAGACTCCCCTCTGGAAGCGCTTTCACTGCAAGCTGCAGATTCCCTCCTAACAGCAAGCTTTAGGATAGGGTACTGAATTGTAACTTACTTTCGCCTAATAAGGCGATTTTGGCAAAGAGAATATCTCCCGCAGGGAAGCTGTTACCATCAAACGTTTGCCCTCATTAGACTCCCCTCTGGAAGCGCTTTCACTGCAAGCTGCAGATTCCCTCCTAACAGCAAGCTTTAGGATAGGGTCCTGAATTGTAACTTAACTGCGGCTAATAAGGCGATTTTGGCAAAGAGAGTATCTCCCGCAGGGAAGATGCTACCATCAAATATTTGCCCTCATTAGACTCCCCTCTGGAAGCGCTTTCACTGCAAGCTGCAGATTCCCTCCTAACAGCAAGCTTTAGGATAGGGTACTGAATTGTATCTTACTTTCGCCTAATAATGCGATTTTGGCAAAGAGAGTATCTCCCGCAGGGAAGCTGCTAGCATCAAATGTTTGCCCTCATTAGACTCCCCTCTGGAAGCGCTTTCACTGCAAGCTGCAGATTCCCTCCTAACAGCAAGCTTTAGGATAGGGTACTGAATTGTAACTTACTTTCGCATAATAATGCGATTTTGGCAAAGAGAGTATCTCCCGCAGGGAAGCTGCTACCATCAAATATTTGCCCTCATTAGACTCCCTTCTGGAAGCGCTTTCACTGCAAGCTGCAGATTCCCTCCTAACAGCAAGCTTTAGGATAGGGTACTGAATTGTAACTTACTTTCGCCTAATAATGCGATTTTGGCAAAGAGAGTATCTCCGGCAGGGAAGCTGCTACCATCAAATGTTTGCCCTCATTAGACTCCCCTCTGGAAGCGCTTTCACTGCAAGCTGCAGATTCCCTCCTAACAGCAAGCTTTAGGATAGGGTACTGAATTATAACTTAACTGCGGCTAATAAGGAGAATTTGGCAAAGAGAATATCTCCCGCAGGGAAGCTGCTACCATCAAATGTTTGCCCTCATTAGACTCCCCTCTGGAAGCGCTTTCACTGCAAGCTGCAGATTCCCTCCTAACAGCAAGTTTTAGGATAGGGTACTGAATCGTAACTTACTTTCGCCTAATAAAGCGATATTGGCTAAGAGAGTATCTCCCGCAGGGAAGCTGCTACCATCAAATGCTTGCCCTCATTAGACTCCCCTCTGGAAGCGCTTTCACTGCAAGCTGCAGATTCCCTCCTAACAGCAAGCTTTAGGATAGGGTACTGAATTGTAACTTAACTGCGGCTAATAAGGCGATTTTGGCAAAGAGAGTATCTCCCGCAGGGAAGCTGCTACCATCAAATATTTGCCCTCATTAGACTCCCCTCTGGAAGCGCTTTCACTGCAAGCTGCAGATTCCCTCCTAACAGCAAGCTTTAGCATAGGGTACTGAATTGTATCTTACTTTCGCCTAATAAGGCGATTTTGGAAAAGAGAATATCTCCCGCAGGGAAGCTGTTACCATCAAATGTTTGCCCTCATTACACTCCCCTCTGGAAGCGCTTTCACTGCAAGCTGCAGATTCCCACCTAACAGCAAGCTTTAGGATAGGGTACTGAATTGTAACTTACTTTCGCCTAATAAGGCGATTTTGGCAAAGAGAATATCTCCCGCAGGGTAGCTGTTACCATCAAACATTTGCCCTCATTAGACTCCCCTCTGGAAGCGCTTTCACTGCAAGCTGCAGATTCCCTCCTAACAGCAAGATTTAGGATAGGGTCCTGAATTGTAACTTAACTGCGGCTAATAAGGCGATTTTGGCAAAGAGAGTATCTCCCGCAGGGAAGCTGCTACCATCAAATATTTGCCCTCATTAGACTCCCCTCTGGAAGCACTTTCACTGCAAGCTGCAGATTCCCTCCTAACAGCAAGCTTTAGGATAGGGTACTGAATTGTATCTTACTTTCGCCTAATAATGCGATTTTGGCAAAGAGAGTATCTCCCGCAGGGAAGCTGCTACCATCAAATGTTTGCCCTCATTAGACTCCCCTCTGGAAGCGCTTTCACTGCAAGCTGCAGATTCCCTCCTAACAGCAAGCTTTAGGATAGGGTACTGAATTGTAACTTACTTTCGCCTAATAATGCAATTTTGGCAAAGAGAGTATCTCCCGCAGGGAAGCTGCTACCATCAAATATTTGCCCTCATTAGACTCCCCTCTGGAAGCGCTTTCACTGCAAGCTGCAGATTCCCTCCTAACAGCAAGCTTTAGGATAGGGTCCTGAATTGTAACTTAACTGCGGCTAATAAGGCGATTTTGGCAAAGAGAGTATCTCCCGCAGGGAAGCTGCTACCATCAAATATTTGCCCTCATTAGACTCCCCTCTGGAAGCGCTTTCACTGCAAGCTGCAGATTCCCTCCTAACAGCAAGCTTTAGGATAGGGTACTGAATTGTATCTTACTTTTTCCTAATAATGCGATTTTGGCAAAGAGAGTATCTCCCGCAGGGAAGCTGCTACCATCAAATGTTTGCCCTCATTAGACTCCCCTCTGGAAGCGCTTTCACTGCAAGCTGCAGATTCCCTCCTAACAGCAAGCTTTAGGATAGGGTACTGAATTGTAACTTACTTTCGCCTAATAATGCGATTTTGGCAAAGAGAGTATCTCCCGCAGGGAAGCTGCTACCATCAAATATTTGCCCTCATTAGACTCCCCTCTGGAAGCGCTTTCACTGCAAGCTGCAGATTCCCTCCTAACAGCAAGCTTTAGGATAGGGTACTGAATTGTAACTTACTTTCGCCTAATAAGGCGATTTTGGAAAAGAGACTATCTCCCGCAGGGAAGCTGCTACCATCAAATGTTTGCCCTCATTAGACTACCCTGTGGAAGCGCTTTCACTGCAAGCTGCAGATTCCCTCCTAACAGCAAGCTTTAGGATAGGGTACTGAATTATAACTTAACTGCGGCTAATAAGGAGAATTTGGCAAAGAGAGTATCTCCGGCAGGGAAGCTGCTACCATCAAATGTTTGCCCTCATTAGACTCCCCTCTGGAAGCGCTTTCACTGCAAGCTGCAGATTCCCTCCTAACAGCAAGCTTTAGGATAGGGTACTGAATTATAACTTAACTGCGGCTAGTAAGGAGAATTTGGCAAAGAGAATATCTCCCGCAGGGAAGCTGCTACCATCAAATGTTTGCCCTCATTAGACTCCCCTCTGGAAGCGCTTTCACTGCAAGCTGCAGATTCCCTCCTAACAGCAAGCTTTAGGATAGGGTACTGAATCGTAACTTACTTTCGCCTAATAATGCGATATTGGCTAAGAGAGTATCTCCCGCAGGGAAGCTGCTACCATCAAATGCTTGCCCTCATTAGACTCCCCTCTGGAAGCGCTTTCACTGCAAGCTGCAGATTCCCTCCTAACAGCAAGCTTTAGGATAGGGTCCTGAATTGTAACTTAACTGCGGCTAATAATGCGATTTTGGCAAAGAGAGTATCTCCCTCAGGGAAGCTGCTACCATCAAATATTTGCCCTCATTAGACTCCCCTCTGGAAGCGCTTTCACTGCAAGCTGCAGATTCCCTCCTAACAGCAAGCTTTAGGATAGGGTACTGAATTGTATCTTACTTTCGCCTAATAATGCGATTTTGGCAAAGAGAGTATCTCCCGCAGGGAAGCTGCTACCATCAAATGTTTGCCCTCATTAGACTCCCCTCTGGAAGCGCTTTCACTGCAAGCGGCAGATTCCCACCTAACAGCAAGCTTTAGGATAGGGTACTGAATTGTAACTTACTTTCGCCTAATAAGGCGATTTTGGAAAAGAGAATATCTCCCGCAGGGAAGCTGCTACCATCAAATGTTTGCCCTCATTACACTCCCCTCTGGAAGCGCTTTCACTGCAAGCGGCAGATTCCCACCTAACAGCAAGCTTTAGGATAGGGTACTGAATTGTAACTTACTTTCGCCTAATAAGGCGATTTTGGCAAAGAGAATATCTCCCGCAGGGAAGCTGTTACCATCAAACGTTTGCCCTCATTAGACTCCCCTCTGGAAGCGCTTTCACTGCAAGCTGCAGATTCCCTCCTAACAGCAAGCTTTAGGATAGGGTACTGCATTGTATCTTACTTTCGCCTAATAATGCTATTTTGGCAAAGAGAATATCTCCCGCAGGGAAGCTGCTACCATCAAAGGTTTGCCCTCATTACACTCCCCTCTGGAAGCGCTTTCACTGCAAGCTGCAGATTCCCTCCTAACAGCAAGCTTTAGGATAGGGTACCGAATTGTAACTTAAATGCGGCTAATAAGGCGATTATGGCAAAGAGAATATCTCCCGCAGGGAAGCTGCTACCATCAAATATTTGCCCTCATTAGACTCCCCTCTGGAAGGGCATTCACTTCAAGCTGCAGATTCCCTCCTAACAGCAAGCTTTAGGATAGGGTACTGAATTGTAACTTACTTTCGCCTAATAATGCGATTTAGGAAAAGAGACTATCTCCCGCAGGGAAGCTGCTACCATCAAATGTTTGCCCTCATTAGACTCCCCTCTGGAAGCGCTTTCACTGCAAGCTGCAGATTCCCTCCTAACAGAAATCTTTAGGGAAGTGTACTGAATTGTAACGTACTTTCGCCTAATAATGTGATTTTAGCAAAGAGACTTTCTCCCGCAGGGAAGCTGCTACCATCAAATGCTTCCCCTCATTAGACTCCCCTCTGGAAGCGCTTTCACTGCAAGCTGCAGATTCCCTCCTAACAGCAAGCTGTAGGACAGTGTACTGAATTGTAACTTAACTGCGGCTTATAAGGCGATTTTGGCAAAGAGAATATCTCCCGCAGGGAAGCTGCTACCATCAAATGCTTCCCCTCATTAGACTCCCCTCTGGAAGCGCTTTCACTGCAAGCTGCAGATTCCCTCCTAACTGCAAGCTTTAGGATAGGGTCCTGAATTGTAACTTACTTTCGCCTAATAATGCGATTTTGGCAAAGAGAGTATCTCCCGCAGGGAATCTGCTACCATCAAATCTTTGCCCTCATTAGACTCCCCTCTGGAAGCGCTTTCACTGCAAGCTGCAGATTCCCTCCTAACAGCAAGCTTTAGGATAGGGTACTGAATTGTAACTTACTTTCGCCTAATAATGCGATTTTGGCAAAGAGAGTATCTCCGGCAGGGAAGCTGCTACCATCAAATGTTTGCCCTCATTAGACTCCCCTCTGGAAGCGCTTTCACTGCAAGCTGCAGATTCCCTCCTAACAGCAAGCTTTAGGATAGGGTACTGAATTATAACTTAACTGCGGCTAATAAGGAGAATTTGGCAAAGAGAATATCTCCCGCAGGGAAGCTGCTACCATCAAATGTTTGCCCTCATTAGACTCCCCTCTGGAAGCGCTTTCACTGCAAGCTGCAGATTCCCTCCTAACAGCAAGCTTTAGGATAGGGTACTGAATCGTAACTTACTTTCGCCTAATAATGCGATATTGGCTAAGAGAGTATCTCCCGCAGGGAAGCTGCTACCATCAAATGCTTGCCCTCATTAGACTCCCCTCTGGAAGCGCTTTCACTGCAAGCTGCAGATTCCCTCCTAACAGCAAGCTTTAGGATAGGGTACTGAATTGTAACTTAACTGCGGCTAATAAGGCGATTTTGGCAAAGAGAGTATCTCCCGCAGGGAAGCTGCTACCATCAAATATTTGCCCTCATTAGACTCCCCTCTGGAAGCGCTTTCACTGCAAGCTGCAGATTCCCTCCTAACAGCAAGCTTTAGGATAGGGTACTGAATTGTAACTTACTTTCGCCTAATAATGCGATTTTGGCAAAGAGAGTATCTCCCGCAGGGAAGCTGCTACCATCAAATGTTTGCCCTCATTAGACTCCCCTCTGGAAGCGCTTTCACTGCAAGCTGCAGATTCCCTCCTAACAGCAAGCTTTAGGATAGGGTACTGAATTGTAACTTACTTTCGCCTAATAATGCGATTATGGCAAAGAGAGTATCTCCCGCAGGGAAGCTGCTACCATCAAATGTTTGCCCTCATTAGACTCCCCTCTGGAAGCGCTTTCACTGCAAGCTGCAGATTCCCTCCTAACAGCAAGCTTTAGGATAGTGTACTGAACTGTAACTTAACTGCGGATAATAATGCGATTTTGGCAAAGAGAGTATCTCCCGCAGGGAAGCTGCTACCATCAAATGTTTGCCCTCAATAGACTCCCCTCTGGAAGCGCTTTCACTGCAAGCTGCAGATTCCCTCCTAACAGCAAGCTTTAGGATAGGGTCCTGAATTGTAACTTACTTTCGCCTAATAATGCGATTTTGGCAAAGAGAGTATCTCCCGCAGGGAAGCTGCTACCATCAAATCTTTGCCCTCATTAGACTCCCCTCTGGAAGCGCTTTCACTGCAAGCTGCAGATTCCCTCCTAACAGCAAGCTTTAGGATAGGGTACTGAATTGTAACTTACTTTCGCCTAATAATGCGATTTTGGCAAAGAGAGTATCTCCGGCAGGGAAGCTGCTACCATCAAATGTTTGCCCTCATTACACTCCCCTCTGGAAGCGCTTTCACTGCAAGCTGCAGATTCCCTCCTAACAGCAAGCTTTAGGATAGGGTACTGAATTATAACTTAACTGCGGCTAATAAGGAGAATTTGGCAAAGAGAATATCTCCCGCAGGGAAGATGCTACCATCAAATGTTTGCCCTCATTAGACTCCCCTCTGGAAGCGCTTTCACTGCAAGCTGCAGATTCCCTCCTAACAGCAAGCTTTAGGATAGGGTACTGAATCGTAACTTACTTTCGCCTAATAATGCGATATTGGCTAAGAGAGTATCTCCCGCAGGGAAGCTGCTACCATCAAATGCTTGCCCTCATTAGACTCCCCTCTGGAAGCGCTTTCACTGCAAGCTGCAGATTCCCTCCTAACAGCAAGCTTTAGGATAGGGTACTGAATTGTAACTTAACTGCGGCTAATAAGGCGATTTTGGCAAAGAGAATATCTCCCGCAGGGAAGCTGTTACCATCAAATGTTTACCCTCATTAGACTCCCCTCTGGAAGCGCTTTCACTGCAAGCTGCAGATTCCCTCCTAACAGCAAGCTTTAGGATAGGGTCCTGAATTGTAACTTACTTTCGCCTAATAATGCGATTTTGGCAAAGAGAGTATCTCCCGCAGGGAAGCTGCTACCATCAAATGTTTGCCCTCATTAGACTCCCCTCTGGAAGCGCTTTCACTGCAAGCTGCAGATTCCCTCCTAACAGCAAGCTTTAGGATAGGGTACTGAATTGTAACTTACTTTCGCCTAATAATGCGATTTTGGCAAAGAGAGTATCTCCCGCAGGGAAGCTGCTACCATCAAATGTTTGCCCTCATTAGACTCCCCTCTGGAAGCGCTTTCACTGCAAGCTGCAGATTCCCTCCTAACAGAAATCTTTAGGGAAGGGTACTGAATTGTAACGTACTTTCGCCTAATAATGCGATTTTAGCAAAGAGACTTTCTCCCGCAGGGAAGCTGCTACCATCAAATGTTTGCCCTCATTAGACTCCCCTCTGGAAGCGCTTTCACTGCAAGCTGCAGATTCCCTCCTAACAGCAAGCTTTAGGATAGGGTACTGAATTGTAACTTACTTTCGCCTAATAATGCGATTTTGGCAAAGAGAGTATCTCCCGCAGGGAAGCTGCTACCATCAAATCTTTGCCCTCATTAGACTCCCCTCTGGAAGCGCTTTCACTGCAAGCTGCAGATTCCCTCCTAACAGCAAGCTTTAGGATAGGGTACTGAATTGTAACTTACTTTCGCATAATAATGCGATTTTGGCAAAGAGAGTATCTCCCGCAGGGAAGCTGCTACCATCAAATCTTTGCCCTCATTAGACTCCCCTCTGGAAGCGCTTTCACTGCAAGCTGCAGATTCCCTCCTAACAGCAAGCTTTAGGATAGGGTACTGAATTGTAACTTACATTCGCCTAATAATGCGATTTTGGCAAAGAGACTATCTCCCGCAGGGAAGCTGCTACCATCAAATGTTTGCCCTCATTAGACTCCCCTCTGGAAGCGCTTTCACTGCAAGCTGCAGAGTCCCTCCTAACAGCAAGCTTTAGGATAGGGTCCTGAATGGTAACTTACTTTCGCCTAATAATGCGATTTTGGCAAAGAGACTATCTCCCGCAGGGAAGCTGCTACCATCAAATGTTTGCCCTCATTAGACTCCCCTCTGGAAGCGCTTTCACTGCAAGCTGCAGATTCCCTCCTAACAGCAAGCTTTAGGATAGGGTACTGAATTGTAACTTAACTGCGGCTAATAAGGCGATTATGGCAAAGAGAATATCTCCCGCAGGGAAGCTGCTACCATCAAATATTTGCCCTCATTAGACTCCCCTCTGGAAGCGCTTTCACTGCAAGCTGCAGATTCCCTCCTAACAGCAAGCTGTAGGACAGTGTACTGAATTGTAACTTAACTGAGGCTAATAACGCGATTTTGGCAAAGAGAATATCTCCCGCAGGGAAGCTGCTACCATCAAATGTTTGCCATCGTTAGACTCCCCTCTGGAAGCGCTTTCACTGCAAGCTGCAGATTCCCTCCTAACAGCAAGCTTTAGGATAGGGTACTGAATTGTAACTTAACTGCGGCTAATAAGGAGAATTTGGCAAAGAGAATATCTCCCGCAGGGAAGATGCTACCATCAAATGTTTGCCCTCATTAGACTCCCCTCTGGAAGCGCTTTCACTGCAAGCTGCAGATTCCCTCCTAACAGCAAGCTTTAGGATAGGGTACTGAATTGTAACTTACTTTCGCCTAATAATGCGATTTTGGCAAAGAGAGTATCTCCCGCAGGGAAGCTGCTAACATCAAATGTTTGCCCTCATTAGACTCCCCTCTGGAAGCGCTTTCACTGCAAGCTGCAGATTCCCTCCTAACAGCAAGCTTTAGGATAGGGTACTGAATTGTAACTTAACTGCGGATAATAATGCGATTTTGGCAAAGAGAGTATCTCCCGCAGGGAAGCTGCTACCATCAAATGTTTGCCCTCAATAGACTCCCCTCTGGAAGCGCTTTCACTGCAAGCTGCAGATTCCCTCCTAACAGCAAGCTTTAGGATAGGGTCCTGAATTGTAACTTACTTTTGCCTAATAATGCGATTTTGGCAAAGAGAGTATCACCCGCAGGGAAGCTGCTAACATCAAATGTTTGCCCTCATTAGACTCCCCTCTGGAAGCGCTTTCACTGCAAGCTGCAGATTCCTTCCTAACAGCAAGCTTTAGGTTAGGGTACTGAATTGTAACTTAACTGCGGCTAATAAGGCGATTTTGGCAAAGAGAGTATCTCCCGCAGGGAAGCTGCTACCATCAAATTTTTGCCCTCGTTAGACTCCCCTCTGGAAGCGCTTTCACTGCAAGCTGCAGATTCCCTCCTAACAGCAACTTTAGGTTATGGTACTGAATTGTAACTTACTTTCGACTAATAATGCGATTTTGGCAAAGAGAGTATCTCCCGCAGGGAAGCTGCTACCATCAAATGTTTGCCCTCATTAGACTCCCCTCTGGAAGCGCTTTCACTGCAAGCTGCAGATTCCCTCCTAACAGCAAGCTTTAGGATATGGTACTGAATTGTAACTTAACTGCGGCTAATAAGGCGATTATGGCAAACAGAATATCTCCCGCAGGGAAGCTGCTACCATCAAATGTTTGCCCTCATTAGACTCCCCTCTGGAAGCGCTTTCACTGCAAGCTGCAGATTCCCTCCTAACAGCAAGCTTTAGGATAGGGTACTGAATTGTAACTTAACTGCGGCTAATAAGGCGATTTTGGCAAAGAGAGTATCTCCCGCAGGGAAGCTGCTACCATCAAATATTTGCCCTCATTAGACTCCCCTCTGGAAGCGCTTTCACTGCAAGCTGCAGATTCCCTCCTAACAGCAAGCTTTAGGATAGGGTACTGAATTGTATCTTACTTTCGCCTAATAATGCGATTTTGGCAAAGAGAGTATCTCCCGCAGGGAAGCTGCTACCATCAAATGTTTGCCCTCATTAGACTCCCCTCTGGAAGCGCTTTCACTGCAAGCTGCAGATTCCCTCCTAACAGCAAGCTTTAGGATAGGGTACTGAATTGTAACTTACTTTCGCCTAATAATGCGATTTTGGCAAAGAGAGTATCTCCCGCAGGGAAGCTGCTACCATCAAATGTTTGCCCTCATTAGACTCCCCTCTGGAAGCGCTTTCACTGCAAGCTGCAGATTCCCTCCTAACAGCAAGCTTTAGCATAGGGTACTGAATTGTAACTTACTTTCGCCTAATAAGGCGATTTTGGAAAAGAGAATATCTCCCGCAGGGAAGCTGTTACCATCAAATGTTTGCCCTCATTACACTCCCCTCTGGAAGCGCTTTCACTGCAAGCGGCAGATTCCCACCTAACAGCAAGCTTTAGGATAGGGTACTGAATTGTAACTTACTTTCGCCTAATAAGGCGATTTTGGCAAAGAGAATATCTCCCGCAGGGAAGCTGTTACCATCAAACGTTTGCCCTCATTAGACTCCCCTCTGGAAGCGCTTTCACTGCAAGCTGCAGATTCCCTCCTAACAGCAAGCTTTAGGATAGGGTCCTGAATTGTAACTTAACTGCGGCTAATAAGGCGATTTTGGCAAAGAGAGTATCTCCCGCTGGGAAGCTGCTACCATCAAATATTTGCCCTCATTAGACTCCCCTCTGGAAGCGCTTTCACTGCAAGCTGCAGATTCCCTCCTAACAGCAAGCTTTAGGATAGGGTACTGAATTGTAACTTACTTTCGCCTAATAAGGCGATTTTGGCAAAGAGAATATCTCCCGCAGGGAAGCTGTTACCATCAAACGTTTGCCCTCATTAGACTCCCCTCTGGAAGCACTTTCACTGCAAGCTGCAGATTCCCTCCTAACAGCAAGCTTTAGGATAGGGTACTGAATGGTAACTTACTTTCGCCTAATAATGCGATTTTGGCAAAGAGAGTATCTACCGCAGGGAAGCTGCTACCATGAAATGTTTGCCCTCATTAGACACCCCTCTGGAAGCGCTTTCACTGCAAGCTGCAGATTCCCTCCTAACAGCAAGCTTTAGGATAGGGTACTGCATTGTATCTTAGTTTCGCCTAATAATGCTATTTTAGCAAAGAGAGTATCTCCCGCAGGGAAGCTGCTACCATCAAAGGTTTGCCCTCATTACACTCCCCTCTGGAAGCGCTTTCACTGCAAGCTGCAGATTCCCTCCTAACAGCAAGCTTTAGGATAGGGTACTGAATTGTAACTTAACTGCGGCTAATAAGGCGATTATGGCAAAGAGAGTATCTCCCGCAGGGAAGCTGCTACCATCAAATTTTTGCCCTCGTTAGACTCCCCTCTGGAAGCGCATTCACTTCAAGCTGCAGATTCCCTCCTAACAGCAACTTTAGGATAGGGTACTGAATTGAAACTTACTTTCGCCTAATAATGCGATTTTGGCAAAGAGAGTATCACCCGCAGGGAAGCTGCTAACATCAAATGTTTGCCCTCATTAGACTCCCCTCTGGAAGCGCTTTCACTGCAAGCTGCAGATTCCCTCCTAACAGCAAGCTGTAGGACAGTGTACTGAATTGTAACTTAACTGCGGCTAATAAGGCGATTTTGGCAAAGAGAATATCTCCCGCAGGGAAGCTGCTACCATCAAATGCTTGCGCTCATTAGACTCCCCTCTGGAAGCGCTTTCACTGCAAGCTGCAGATTCCCTCCTAACAGCAAGCTTTAGGATAGGGTACTGAATTGTATCTTACTTTCGCCTAATAATGCGATTTTGGCAAAGAGAGTATCTCGCGCAGGGAAGCTGCTACCATCAAATGTTTGCCCTCATTAGACTCCCCTCTGGAAGCGCTTTCACTGCAAGCTGCAGATTCCCTCCTAACAGCAAGCTTTAGGATAGGGTACTGAATTGTAACTTAACTGCGGATAATAATGCGATTTTGGCAAAGAGAGTATCTCCCGCAGGGAAGCTGCTACCATCAAATGTTTGCCCTCAATAGACTCCCCTCTGGAAGCGCTTTCACTGCAAGCTGCAGATTCCCTCCTAACAGCAAGCTTTAGGATAGGGTACTGAATTGTATCTTACTTTTGCCTAATAATGCGATTTTGGCAAAGAGAGTATCACCCGCAGGGAAGCTGCTAACATCAAATGTTTGCCCTCATTAGACTCCCCTCTGGAAGCGCTTTCACTGCAAGCTGCAGATTCCCTCCTAACAGCAAGCTTTAGGATAGGGTCCTGAATTGTAACTTAACTGCGGCTAATAAGGCGATTTTGGCAAAGAGAGTATCTCCCGCTGGGAAGCTGCTACCATCAAATATTTGCCCTCATTAGACTCCCCTCTGGAAGCGCTTTCACTGCAAGCTGCAGATTCCCTCCTAACAGCAAGCTTTAGGATAGGGTACTGAATTGTAACTTACTTTCGCCTAATAAGGCGATTTTGGCAAAGAGAATATCTCCCGCAGGGAAGCTGTTACCATCAAACGTTTGCCCTCATTAGACTCCCCTCTGGAAGCACTTTCACTGCAAGCTGCAGATTCCCTCCTAACAGCAAGCTTTAGGATAGGGTACTGAATGGTAACTTACTTTCGCCTAATAATGCGATTTTGGCAAAGAGAGTATCTACCGCAGGGAAGCTGCTACCATGAAATGTTTGCCCTCATTAGACACCCCTCTGGAAGCGCTTTCACTGCAAGCTGCAGATTCCCTCCTAACAGCAAGCTTTAGGATAGGGTACTGCATTGTATCTTAGTTTCGCCTAATAATGCTATTTTAGCAAAGAGAGTATCTCCCGCAGGGAAGCTGCTACCATCAAAGGTTTGCCCTCATTACACTCCCCTCTGGAAGCGCTTTCACTGCAAGCTGCAGATTCCCTCCTAACAGCAAGCTTTAGGATAGGGTACTGAATTGTAACTTAACTGCGGCTAATAAGGCGATTATGGCAAAGAGAGTATCTCCCGCAGGGAAGCTGCTACCATCAAATTTTTGCCCTCGTTAGACTCCCCTCTGGAAGCGCATTCACTTCAAGCTGCAGATTCCCTCCTAACAGCAACTTTAGGATAGGGTACTGAATTGAAACTTACTTTCGCCTAATAATGCGATTTTGGCAAAGAGAGTATCACCCGCAGGGAAGCTGCTAACATCAAATGTTTGCCCTCATTAGACTCCCCTCTGGAAGCGCTTTCACTGCAAGCTGCAGATTCCCTCCTAACAGCAAGCTGTAGGACAGTGTACTGAATTGTAACTTAACTGCGGCTAATAAGGCGATTTTGGCAAAGAGAATATCTCCCGCAGGGAAGCTGCTACCATCAAATGCTTGCGCTCATTAGACTCCCCTCTGGAAGCGCTTTCACTGCAAGCTGCAGATTCCCTCCTAACAGCAAGCTTTAGGATAGGGTACTGAATTGTATCTTACTTTCGCCTAATAATGCGATTTTGGCAAAGAGAGTATCTCGCGCAGGGAAGCTGCTACCATCAAATGTTTGCCCTCATTAGACTCCCCTCTGGAAGCGCTTTCACTGCAAGCTGCAGATTCCCTCCTAACAGCAACTTTAGGATAGGGTACTGAATTGTAACTTAACTGCGGATAATAATGCGATTTTGGCAAAGAGAGTATCTCCCGCAGGGAAGCTGCTACCATCAAATGTTTGCCCTCAATAGACTCCCCTCTGGAAGCGCTTTCACTGCAAGCTGCAGATTCCCTCCTAACAGCAAGCTTTAGGATAGGGTACTGAATTGTATCTTACTTTTGCCTAATAATGCGATTTTGGCAAAGAGAGTATCACCCGCAGGGAAGCTGCTAACATCAAATGTTTGCCCTCATTAGACTCCACTCTGGAAGCGCTTTCACTGCAAGCTGCAGATTCCCTCCTAACAGCAAGCTTTAGGATATGGTACTGAATTGTAACTTAACTGCGGCTAATAAGGCGATTTTGGCAAAGAGAGTATCTCCCGCAGGGAAGCTGCTACCATCAAATTTTTGCCCTCGTTAGACTCCCCTCTGGAAGCGCTTTCACTGCAAGCTGCAGATTCCCTCCTAACAGCAACTTTAGGTTAGGGTACTGAATTGTAACTTACTTTCGCCTAATAATGCGATTTTGGCAAATAGAGTATCTCCCGCAGGGAAGCTGCTACCATCAAATGTTTGCCCTCATTAGACTCCCCTCTGGAAGCGCTTTCACTGCAAGCTGCAGATTCCCTCCTAACAGCAAGCTTTAGGATATGGTACTGAATTGTAACTTAACTGCGGCTAATAAGGCGATTATGGCAAACAGAATATCTCCCGCAGGGAAGCTGCTACCATCAAATGTTTGCCCTCATTAGACTCCCCTCTGGAAGCGCTTTCACTGCAAGCTGCAGATTCCCTCCTAACAGCAAGCTTTAGGATAGGGTACTGAATTGTAACTTAACTGCGGCTAATAAGGCTATTTTGGCAAAGAGAGTATCTCCCGCAGGGAAGCTGCTACCATCAAATATTTGCCCTCATTAGACTCCCCTCTGGAAGCGCTTTCACTGCAAGCTGCAGATTCCCTCCTAACAGCAAGCTTTAGGATAGGGTACTGAATTGTATCTTACTTTCGCCTAATAATGCGATTTTGGCAAAGAGAGTATCTCCCGCAGGGAAGCTGCTACCATCAAATGTTTGCCCTCATTAGACTCCCCTCTGGAAGCGCTTTCACTGCAAGCTGCAGATTCCCTCCTAACAGCAAGCTTTAGGATAGGGTACTGAATTGTAACTTACTTTCGCCTAATAATGCGATTTTGGCAAAGAGAGTATCTCCCGCAGGGAAGTTGCTTCCATCAAATATTTCCCCTCATTAGACTCCCCTCTGGAAGCGCTTTCACTGCAAGCTGCAGATTCCCTCCTAACAGCAAGCTTTAGCATAGGGTACTGAATTGTAACTTACTTTCGCCTAATAAGGCGATTTTGGCAAAGAGAATATCTCCCGCAGGGAAGCTGTTACCATCAAACGTTTGCCCTCATTAGACTCCCCTCTGGAAGCGCTTTCACTGCAAGCTGCAGATTCCCTCCTAACAGCAAGCTTTAGGATAGGGTCCTGAATTGTAACTTAACTGCGGCTAATAAGGCGATTTTGGCAAAGAGAGTATCTCCCGCAGGGAAGCTGCTACCATCAAATATTTGCCCTCATTAGACTCCCCTCTGGAAGCGCTTTCACTGCAAGCTGCAGATTCCCTCCTAACAGCAAGCTTTAGGATAGGGTACTGAATTGTATCTTACTTTCGCCTAATAATGCGATTTTGGCAAAGAGAGTATCTCCGGCAGGGAAGCTGCTACCATCAAATGTTTGCCCTCATTAGACTCCCCTCTGGAAGCGCTTTCACTGCAAGCTGCAGATTCCCTCCTAACAGCAAGCTTTAGGATAGGGTACTGAATTATAACTTAACTGCGGCTAATAAGGAGAATTTGGCAAAGAGAATATCTCCCGCAGGGAAGCTGCTACCATCAAATGTTTGCCCTCATTAGACTCCCCTCTGAAAGCGCTTTCACTGCAAGCTGCAGATTCCCTCCTAACAGCAAGCTTTAGGATAGGGTACTGAATCGTAACTTACTTTCGCCTAATAATGCGATATTGGCTAAGAGAGTATCTCCCGCAGGGAAGCTGCTACCATCAAATGCTTGCCCTCATTAGACTCCCCTCTGGAAGCGCTTTCACTGCAAGCTGCAGATTCCCTCCTAACAGCAAGCTTTAGGATAGGGTACTGAATTGTAACTTAACTGCGGCTAATAAGGCGATTTTGGCAAAGAGAGTATCTCCCGCAGGGAAGCTGCTACCATCAAATATTTGCCCTCATTAGACTCCCCTCTGGAAGCGCTTTCACTGCAAGCTGCAGATTCCCTCCTAACAGCAAGCTTTAGGATAGGGTACTGAATTGTATCTTACTTTCGCCTAATAATGCGATTTTGGCAAAGAGAGTATCTCCCGCAGGGAAGCTGCTACCATCAAATGTTTGCCCTCATTAGACTCCCCTCTGGAAGCGCTTTCACTGCAAGCTGCAGATTCCCTCCTAACAGCAAGCTTTAGGATAGGGTACTGAATTGTAACTTACTTTCGCCTAATAATGCGATTTTGGCAAAGAGAGTATCTCCCGCAGGGAAGCTGCTTCCATCAAATATTTGCCCTCATTAGACTCCCCTCTGGAAGCGCTTTCACTGCAAGCTGCAGATTCCCTCCTAACAGCAAGCTTTAGGATAGGGTACTGAATTGTAACTTAACTGCGGCTAATAAGGCTATTTTGGCAAAGAGAGTATCTCCCGCAGGGAAGCTGCTACCATCAAATATTTGCCCTCATTAGACTCCCCTCTGGAAGCGCTTTCACTGCAAGCTGCAGATTCCCTCCTAACAGCAAGCTTTAGGATAGGGTACTGAATTGTATCTTACTTTCGCCTAATAATGCGATTTTGGCAAAGAGAGTATCTCCCGCAGGGAAGCTGCTACCATCAAATGTTTGCCCTCATTAGACTCCCCTCTGGAAGCGCTTTCACTGCAAGCTGCAGATTCCCTCCTAACAGCAAGCTTTAGGATAGGGTACTGAATTGTAACTTACTTTCGCCTAATAATGCGATTTTGGCAAAGAGAGTATCTCCCGCAGGGAAGTTGCTTCCATCAAATATTTGCCCTCATTAGACTCCCCTCTGGAAGCGCTTTCACTGCAAGCTGCAGATTCCCTCCTAACAGCAAGCTTTAGCATAGGGTACTGAATTGTAACTTACTTTCGCCTAATAAGGCGATTTTGGCAAAGAGAATATCTCCCGCAGGGAAGCTGTTACCATCAAACGTTTGCCCTCATTAGACTCCCCTCTGGAAGCGCTTTCACTGCAAGCTGCAGATTCCCTCCTAACAGCAAGCTTTAGGATAGGGTCCTGAATTGTAACTTAACTGCGGCTAATAAGGCGATTTTGGCAAAGAGAGTATCTCCCGCAGGGAAGCTGCTACCATCAAATATTTGCCCTCATTAGACTCCCCTCTGGAAGCGCTTTCACTGCAAGCTGCAGATTCCCTCCTAACAGCAAGCTTTAGGATAGGGTACTGAATTGTATCTTACTTTCGCCTAATAATGCGATTTTGGCAAAGAGAGTATCTCCCGCAGGGAAGCTGCTACCATCAAATGTTTGCCCTCATTAGACTCCCCTCTGGAAGCGCTTTCACTGCAAGCTGCAGATTCCCTCCTAACAGCAAGCTTTAGGATAGGGTACTGAATTGTAACTTACTTTCGCCTAATAATGCGATTTTGGCAAAGAGAGTATCTCCGGCAGGGAAGCTGCTACCATCAAATGTTTGCCCTCATTAGACTCCCCTCTGGAAGCGCTTTCACTGCAAGCTGCAGATTCCCTCCTAACAGCAAGCTTTAGGATAGGGTACTGAATTGTATCTTACTTTCGCCTAATAATGCGATTTTGGCAAAGAGAGTATCTCCCGCAGGGAAGCTGCTACCATCAAATGTTTGCCCTCATTAGACTCCCCTCTGGAAGCGCTTTCACTGCAAGCTGCAGATTCCCTCCTAACAGCAAGCTTTAGGATAGGGTACTGAATTGTAACTTACTTTCGCCTAATAATGCGATTTTGGCAAAGAGAGTATCTCCCGCAGGGAAGTTGCTTCCATCAAATATTTGCCCTCATTAGACTCCCCTCTGGAAGCGCTTTCACTGCAAGCTGCAGATTCCCTCCTAACAGCAAGCTTTAGCATAGGGTACTGAATTGTAACTTACTTTCGCCTAATAAGGCGATTTTGGCAAAGAGAATATCTCCCGCAGGGAAGCTGTTACCATCAAACGTTTGCCCTCATTAGACTCCCCTCTGGAAGCGCTTTCACTGCAAGCTGCAGATTCCCTCCTAACAGCAAGCTTTAGGATAGGGTCCTGAATTGTAACTTAACTGCGGCTAATAAGGCGATTTTGGCAAAGAGAGTATCTCCCGCAGGGAAGCTGCTACCATCAAATATTTGCCCTCATTAGACTCCCCTCTGGAAGCGCTTTCACTGCAAGCTGCAGATTCCCTCCTAACAGCAAGCTTTAGGATAGGGTACTGAATTGTATCTTACTTTCGCCTAATAATGCGATTTTGGCAAAGAGAGTATCTCCCGCAGGGAAGCTGCTACCATCAAATGTTTGCCCTCATTAGACTCCCCTCTGGAAGCGCTTTCACTGCAAGCTGCAGATTCCCTCCTAACAGCAAGCTTTAGGATAGGGTACTGAATTGTAACTTACTTTCGCCTAATAATGCGATTTTGGCAAAGAGAGTATCTCCGGCAGGGAAGCTGCTACCATCAAATGTTTGCCCTCATTAGACTCCCCTCTGGAAGCGCTTTCACTGCAAGCTGCAGATTCCCTCCTAACAGCAAGCTTTAGGATAGGGTACTGAATTATAACTTAACTGCGGCTAATAAGGAGAATTTGGCAAAGAGAATATCTCCCGCAGGGAAGCTGCTACCATCAAATGTTTGCCCTCATTAGACTCCCCTCTGGAAGCGCTTTCACTGCAAGCTGCAGATTCCCTCCTAACAGCAAGCTTTAGGATAGGGTACTGAATCGTAACTTACTTTCGCCTAATAATGCGATATTGGCTAAGAGAGTATCTCCCGCAGGGAAGCTGCTACCATCAAATGCTTGCCCTCATTAGACTCCCCTCTGGAAGCGCTTTCACTGCAAGCTGCAGATTCCCTCCTAACAGCAAGCTTTAGGATAGGGTACTGAATTGTAACTTAACTGCGGCTAATAAGGCGATTTTGGCAAAGAGAGTATCTCCCGCAGGGAAGCTGCTACCATCAAATATTTGCCCTCATTAGACTCCCCTCTGGAAGCGCTTTCACTGCAAGCTGCAGATTCCCTCCTAACAGCAAGCTTTAGGATAGGGTACTGAATTGTATCTTACTTTCGCCTAATAATGCGATTTTGGCAAAGAGAGTATCTCCCGCAGGGAAGCTGCTACCATCAAATGTTTGCCCTCATTAGACTCCCCTCTGGAAGCGCTTTCACTGCAAGCTGCAGATTCCCTCCTAACAGCAAGCTTTAGGATAGGGTACTGAATTGTAACTTACTTTCGCCTAATAATGCGATTTTGGCAAAGAGAGTATCTCCCGCAGGGAAGCTGCTTCCATCAAATATTTGCCCTCATTAGACTCCCCTCTGGAAGCGCTTTCACTGCAAGCTGCAGATTCCCTCCTAACAGCAAGCTTTAGCATAGGGTACTGAATTGTAACTTACTTTCGCCTAATAAGGCGATTTTGGAAAAGAGAATATCTCCCGCAGGGAAGCTGTTACCATCAAATGTTTGCCCTCATTACACTCCCCTCTGGAAGCGCTTTCACTGCAAGCTGCAGATTCCCACCTAACAGCAAGCTTTAGGATAGGGTACTGAATTGTAACTTACTTTCGCCTAATAATGCGATTTTGGCAAAGAGAATATCTCCCGCAGGGAAGCTGTTACCATCAAACGTTTGCCCTCATTAGACTCCCCTCTGGAAGCGCTTTCACTGCAAGCTGCAGATTCCCTCCTAACAGCAAGCTTTAGGATAGGGTCCTGAATGGTAACTTACTTTCGCCTAATAATGCGATTTTGGCAAAGAGAGTATCTCCCGCAGGGAAGCTGCTACCATCAAATGTTTGCCCTCATTAGACACCCCTCTGGAAGCGCTTTCACTGCAAGCTGCAGATTCCCTCCTAACAGCAAGCTTCAGGATAGGGTACTGCATTGTATCTTACTTTCGCCTAATAATGCTATTTTGGCAAAGAGAGTATCTCCCGCAGGGAAGCTGCTACCATCAAAGGTTTGCCCTCATTACACTCCCCTCTGGAAGCGCTTTCACTGCAAGCTGCAGATTCCCTCCTAACAGCAAGCTTTAGGATAGGGTACCGAATTGTAACTTAAATGCGGCTAATAAGGCGATTATGGCAAAGAGAATATCTCCCGCAGGGAAGCTGCTACCATCAAATATTTGCCCTCATTAGACTCCCCTCTGGAAGGGCATTCACTTCAAGCTGCAGGTTCCCTCCTAACAGCAAGCTTTAGGATAGGGTACTGAATTGTAACTTACTTTCGCCTAATAATGCGATTTTGGAAAAGAGACTATCTCCCGCAGGGAAGCTGCTACCATCAAATGTTTGCCCTCATTAGACTCCCCTCTGGAAGCGCTTTCACTGCAAGCTGCAGATTCCCTCCTAACAGAAATCTTTAGGGAAGTGTACTGAATTGTAACGTACTTTCGCCTAATAATGCGATTTTGGCAAAGAGACTTTCTCCCGCAGGGAAGCTGCTACCATCAAATGTTTGCCCTCATTAGACTCCCCTCTGGAAGCGCTTTCACTGCGAGCTGCAGATTCCCTCCTAACAGCAAGCTGTAGGACAGGGTACTGAATTGTAACTTAACTGCGGCTAATAAGGCGATTTTGGCAAAGAGACTATCTCCCGCAGGGAAGCTGCTACCATCAAATGCTTGCCCTCATTAGACTCCCCTCTGGAAGCGCTTTCACTGCAAGCTGCAGATTCCCTCCTAACAGCAAGCTTTAGGATAGGGTACTGAATTGTATCTTACTTTCGCCTAATAATGCGATTTTGGCAAAGAGAGTATCTCCCGCAGGGAAGCTGCTACCATCAAATGTTTGCCCTCATTAGACTCCCCTCTGGAAGCGCTTTCACTGCAAGCTGCAGATTCCCTCCTAACAGCAAGCTTTAGGATAGGGTACTGAATTGTAACTTACTTTCGCCTAATAATGCGATTTTGGCAAAGAGACTATCTCCCGCAGGGAAGCTGCTACCATCAAATGTTTGCCCTCATTAGACTCCCCTCTGGAAGCGCTTTCACTGCAAGCAGCAGATTCCCTCCTAACAGCAAGCTTTAGGATAGTGTACTGAATTGTAACTTAACTGCGGATAATAATGCGATTTTGGCAAAGAAAGTATCTCCCGCAGGGAAGCTGCTACCATCAAATGTTTGCCCTCAATAGACTCCCCTCTGGAAGCGCTTTCACTGCAAGCTGCAGATTCCCTCCTAACAGCAAGCTTTAGGATAGGGTACTGAATTGTAACTTACTTTCGCCTAATAATGCGATTATGGAAAAGAGACTATCTCCCGCAGGGAAGCTGCTACCATCAAATGTTTGCCCTCATTAGACTCCCCTCTGGAAGCGCTTTCACTGCAAGCTGCAGATTCCCTCCTAACTGCAAGCTTTAGGATAGGGTACTGAATTGTAACTTACTTTCGCCTAATAATGCGATTTTGGCAAAGAGAGTATCTCCCGCAGGGAAGCTGCTACCATCAAATGTTTGCCCTCATTAGACTCCCCTCTGGAAGCGCTTTCACTGCAAGCTGCAGATTCCCTCCTAACAGCAAGCTTTAGGATAGGGTACTGAATTGTAACTTAACTGCGGCTAATAAGGCGATTTTGGCAAAGAGAATATCTCCCGCAGGGAAGCTGTTACCATCAAATGTTTGCCCTCATTAGACTCCCCTCTGGAAGCGCTTTCACTGCAAGCTGCAGATTCCCTCCTAACAGCAAGCTTTAGGATAGGGTACTGAATTGTAACTTACTTTCGCGAAATAATGCGATTTTGGCAAAAAGATTATCTCCCGCTGGGAAGCTGCTACCATCAAATGTTTGCCCTCATTAGACTCCCCTCTGGAAGCGCATTCACTTCAAGCTGCAGATTCCCTCCTAACAGCAAGCTTTAGGATAGGGTACTGAATTGTAACTTACTTTCGCCTAATAATGCGATTTTGGAAAAGAGACTATCTCCCGCAGGGAAGCTGCTACCATCAAATGTTTGCCCTCATTAGACTCCCCTCTGGAAGCGCTTTCACTGCAAGCTGCAGATTCCCTCCTAACTGCAAGCTTTAGGATAGTGTCCTGAATTGTAACTTACTTTCGCCTAATAATGCGATTTTGGCAAAGAGACTATCTCCCGCAGGGAAGCTGCTACCATCAAATTTTTGCCCTCATTAGACTCCCCTCTGGAAGCGCTTTCACTGCAAGCTGCAGATTCCCTCCTAACAGCAAGCTTTAGGATAGGGTACTGAATTGTAACTTACTTTCGCCTAATAATGCGATTTTGGCAAAGAGACTATCTCCCGCAGGGAAGCTGCTACCATCAAATGTTTGCCCTCATTAGACTCCCCTCTGGAAGCGCTTTCACTGCAAGCTGCAGATTCCCTCCTAACAGAAATCTTTAGGGAAGGGTACTGATTTGTAACGTACCTTCGCCTAACAATGCGATTTTAGCAAAGAGACTTTCTCCCGCAGGGAAGCTGCTACCATCAAATGTTTGCCCTCATTAGACTCCCCTCTGGAAGCGCTTTCACTGCAAGCTGCAGATTCCCTCCTAACAGCAAGCTTTAGGATAGGGTACTGAATTGTAACTTACTTTCGCCTAATAATGCGATTTTGGCAAAGAGAGTATCTCGCGCAGGGAAGCTGCTACCATCAAATGTTTGCCCTCATTAGACTACCCCTCTGGAAGCGCTTTCACTGCAAGCTGCAGATTCCCTCCTAACAGCAAGCTTTAGGATAGGGTACTGAATTGTAACTTACTTTCGCCTAATAATGCGATTTTGGCAAAGAGAGTATCTCCCGCAGGGAAGCTGCTACCATCAAATCTTTGCCCTCATTAGACTCCCCTCTGGAAGCGCTTTCACTGCAAGCTGCAGATTCCCTCCTAACAGCAAGCTTTAGGATAGGGTACTGAATTGTAACTTACTTTCGCCTAATAATGTGATTTTGTAAAAGAGACTATCTCCCGCAGGGAAGCTGCTACCATCAAATGTTTGCCCTCATTAGACTCCCCTCTGGAAGCGCTTTCACTGCAAGCTGCAGATTCCCTCCTAACAGCAAGCTTTAGGATAGGGTACTGAATTGTAACTTAACTGCGGCTAATAAGGCGATTATGGCAAAGAGAATATCTCCCGCAGGGAAGCTGCTACCATCAAATATTTGCCCTCATTAGACTCCCCTCTGGAAGCGCTTTCACTGCAAGCTGCAGATTCCCTCCTAACAGCAAGCTTTAGGATAGGGTACTGAATCGTAACTTACTTTCGACTAATAATGCGATATTGGCTAAGAGAGTATCTCCCGCAGGGAAGCTGCTACCATCAAATGCTTGCCCTCATTAGACTCCCCTCTGGAAGCGCTTTCACTGCAAGCTGCAGATTCCCTCCTAACAGCAAGCTTTAGGATAGGGTACTGAATTGTAACTTAACTGCGGCTAATAAGGCGATTTTGGCAAAGAGAGTATCTCCCGCAGGGAAGCTGCTACCATCAAATGTTTGCCCTCATTAGACTCCCCTCTGGAAGCGCTTTCACTGCAAGCTGCAGATTCCCTCCTAACAGCAAGCTTTAGGATAGGGTACTGAATTGTATCTTACTTTCGCCTAATAATGCGATTTTGGCTAAGAGAGTATCTCCCGCAGGGAAGCTGCTACCATCAAATGTTTGCCCTCATTAGACTCCCCTCTGGAAGCGCTTTCACTGCAAGCTGCAGATTCCCTCCTAACAGCAAGCTTTAGGATAGGGTACTGAATTGTAACTTACTTTCGCCTAATAATGCAATTTTGGCAAAGAGAGTATCTCCCGCAGGGAAGCTGCTACCATCAAATATTTGCCCTCATTAGACTCCCCTCTGGAAGCGCTTTCACTGCAAGCTGCAGATTCCCTCCTAACAGCAAGCTTTAGGATAGGGTACTGAATTGTAACTTACTTTCGCCTAATAAGGCGATTTTGGAAAAGAGAATATCTCCCGCAGGGAAGCTGTTACCATCAAATGTTTGCCCTCATTACACTCCCCTCTGGAAGCGCTTTCACTGCAAGCGGCAGATTCCCACCTAACAGCAAGCTTTAGGATAGGGTACTGAATTGTAACTTACTTTCGCCTAATAAGGCGATTTTGGCAAAGAGAATATCTCCCGCAGGGAAGCTGTTACCATCAAACGTTTGCCCTCATTAGACTCCCCTCTGGAAGCGCTTTCACTGCAAGCTGCAGATTCCCTCCTAACAGCAAGCTTTAGGATAGGGTACTGAATGGTAACTTACTTTCGCCTAATAATGCGATTTTGGCAAAGAGAGTATCTCCCGCAGGGAAGCTGCTACCATCAAATGTTTGCCCTCATTAGACACCCCTCTGGAAGCGCTTTCACTGCAAGCTGCAGATTCCCTCCTAACAGCAAGCTTTAGGATAGGGTACTGCATTGTATCTTACTTTCGCCTAATAATGCTATTTTGGCAAAGAGAGTATCTCCCGCAGGGAAGCTGCTACCATCAAAGGTTTGCCCTCATTACACTCCCCTCTGGAAGCGCTTTCACTGCAAGCTGCAGATTCCCTCCTAACAGCAAGCTTTAGGATAGGGTACCGAATTGTAACTTAAATGCGGCTAATAAGGCGATTTTGGCAAAGAGAATATCTCCCGCAGGGAAGCTGCTACCATCAAATATTTGCCCTCATTAGACTCCCCTCTGGAAGGGCATTCACTTCAAGCTGCAGGTTCCCTCCTAACAGCAAGCTTTAGGATAGGGTACTGAATTGTAACTTACTTTCGCCTAATAATGCGATTTTGGAAAAGAGACTATCTCCCGCAGGGAAGCTGCTACCATCAAATGTTTGCCCTCATTAGACTACCCTGTGGAAGCGCTTTCACTGCAAGCTGCAGATTCCCTCCTAACAGAAATCTTTAGTGAAGTGTACTGAATTGTAACGTACTTTCGCCTAATAATGCGATTTTAGCAAAGAGACTTTCTCCCGCAGGGAAGCTGCTACCATCAAATGTTTGCCCTCATTAGACTCCCCTCTGGAAGCGCTTTCACTGCAAGCTGCAGATTCCCTCCTAACAGCAAGCTTTAGGATAGGGTACTGAATTGTAACTTACTTTAGCCTAATAATGCGATTTTGGCAAAGAGAGTATCTCGCGCAGGGAAGCTGCTACCATCAAATGTTTGCCCTCATTAGACTCCCCTCTGGAAGCGCTTTCACTGCAAGCTGCAGATTCGCTCCTAACAGCAAGCTTTAGGATAGGGTACTGAATTGTAACTTACTTTCGCCTAATAATGCGATTTTGGCAAAGAGACTATCTCCCGCAGGGAAGCTGCTACCATCAAATGTTTGCCCTCATTAGACTCCCCTCTGGAAGCGCTTTCACTGCAAGCAGCAGATTCCCTCCTAACAGCAAGCTTTAGGATAGTGTACTGAATTGTAACTTAACTGCGGATAATAATGCGATTTTGGCAAAGAAAGTATCTCCCGCAGGGAAGCTGCTACCATCAAATGTTTGCCCTCAATAGACTCCCCTCTGGAAGCGCTTTCACTGCAAGCTGCAGATTCCCTCCTAACAGCAAGCTTTAGGATAGGGTACTGAATTGTAACTTACTTTCGCCTAATAATGCGATTTTGGCAAAGAGACTATCTCCCGCAGGGAAGCTGCTACCATCAAATGTTTGCCCTCATTAGACTACCCTGTGGAAGCGCTTTCACTGCAAGCTGCAGATTCCCTCCTAACTGCAAGCTTTAGGATAGGGTCCTGAATTGTAACTTACTTTCGACTAATAATGCGATTTTGGCAAAGAGACTATCTCCCGCAGGGAAGCTGCTACCATCAAATGTTTGCCCTCATTAGACTCCCCTCTGGAAGCGCTTTCACTGCAAGCTGCAGATTCCCTCCTAACAGCAAGCTTTAGGATAGGGTACTGAATTGTAACTTAACTGCGGCTAATAAGGCGATTTTGGCAAAGAGAATATCTCCCGCAGGGAAGCTGTTACCATCAAATGTTTGCCCTCATTAGACTCCCCTCTGGAAGCGCTTTCACTGCAAGCTGCAGATTCCCTCCTAACAGGAAGCTTTAGGATAGGGTACTGAATTGTAACTTACTTTCGCCTAATAATGCGATTTTGGCAAAAAGATTATCTCCCGCTGGGAAGCTGCTACCATCAAATGTTTGCCCTCATTAGACTCCCCTCTGGAAGCGCATTCACTTCAAGCTGCAGATTCCCTCCTAACAGCAAGCTTGAGGATAGGGTACTGAATTGTAACTTACTTTCGCCTAATAATGCGATTTTGGAAAAGAGACTATCTCCCGCAGGGAAGCTGCTACCATCAAATGTTTGCCCTCATTAGACTCCCCTCTGGAACCGCTTTCACTGCAAGCTGCAGATTCCCTCCTAACTGCAAGCTTTAGGATAGTGTCCTGAATTGTAACTTACTTTCGCCTAATAATGCGATTTTGGCAAAGAGAGTATCTCCCGCAGGGAAGCTGCTACCATCAAATTTTTGCCCTCATTAGACTCCCCTCTGGAAGCGCTTTCACTGCAAGCTGCAGATTCCCTCCTAACAGCAAGCTTTAGGATAGGGTACTGAATTGTAACTTACTTTCGCCTAATAATGCGATTTTGGCAAAGAGACTATCTCCCGCAGGGAAGCTGCTACCATCAAATGTTTGCCCTCATTAGACTCCCCTCTGGAAGCGCTTTCACTGCAAGCTGCAGATTCCCTCCTAACAGAAATCTTTAGGGAAGGGTACTGAATTGTAACGTACCTTCGCCTAATAATGCGATTTTAGCAAAGAGACTTTCTCCCGCAGGGAAGCTGCTACCATCAAATGCTTGCCCTCATTAGACTCCCCTCTGGAAGCGCTTTCACTGCAAGCTGCAGATTCCCTCCTAACAGCAAGCTTTAGGATAGGGTACTGAATTGTAACTTACTTTCGCCTAATAATGCGATTTTGGCAAAGAGAGTATCTCCCGCAGGGAAGCTGCTACCATCAAATCTTTGCCCTCATTAGACTCCCCTCTGGAAGCGCTTTCACTGCAAGCTGCAGATTCCCTCCTAACAGCAAGCTTTAGGATAGGGTACTGAATTGTAACTTACTTTCGCCTAATAATGCGATTTTGGCAAAGAGAGTATCTCCCGCAGGGAAGCTGCTACCATCAAATGTTTGCCCTCATTAGACTCCCCTCTGGAAGCGCTTTCACTGCAAGCTGCAGATTCCCTCCTAACAGCAAGCTTTAGGATAGGGTACTGAATTGTAACTTAACTGCGGCTAATAAGGCGATTATGGCAAAGAGAATATCTCCCGCAGGGAAGCTGCTACCATCAAATATTTGCCCTCATTAGACTCCCCTCTGGAAGCGCTTTCACTGCAAGCTGCAGATTCCCTCCTAACAGCAAGCTTTAGGATAGGGTACTGAATTGTAACTTACTTTCGCCTAATAATGCTATTTTGGCAAAGAGAGTATCTCCCGCAGGGAAGCTGCTACCATCAAATGTTTGCCCTCATTAGACTCCCCTCTGGAAGCGCTTTCACTGCAAGCTACAGATTCCTTCCTAACAGCAAGCTTTAGGTTAGGGTACTGAATTGTAACTTAACTGCGGCTAATAAGGCGATTTTGGCAAAGAGAGTATCTCCCGCAGGGAAGCTGCTACCATCAAATTTTTGCCCTCGTTAGACTCCCCTCTGGAAGCGCTTTCACTGCAAGCTGCAGATTCCCTCCTAACAGCAACTTTAGGTTATGTTACTGAATTGTAACTTACTTTCGACTAATAATGCGATTTTGGCAAAGAGAGTATCTCCCGCAGGGAAGCTGCTACCATCAAATGTTTGCCCTCATTAGACTCCCCTCTGGAAGCGCTTTCACTGCAAGCTGCAGATTCCCTCCTAACAGCAAGCTTTAGGATATGGTACTGAATTGTAACTTAACTGCGGCTAATAAGGCGATTATGGCAAACAGAATATCTCCCGCAGGGAAGCTGCTACCATCAAATGTTTGCCCTCATTAGACTCCCCTCTGGAAGCGCTTTCACTGCAAGCTGCAGATTCCCTCCTAACAGCAAGCTTTAGGATAGGGTACTGAATTGTAACTTAACTGCGGCTAATAAGGCGATTTTGGCAAAGAGAGTATCTCCCGCAGGGAAGCTGCTACCATCAAATGTTTGCCCTCATTAGACTCCCCTCTGGAAGCGCTTTCACTGCAAGCTGCAGATTCCCTCCTAACAGCAAGCTTTAGGATAGGGTACTGAATTGTAACTTACTTTCGCCTAATAATGCGATTTTGGCAAAGAGAGTATCTCCCGCAGGGAAGCTGCTACCATCAAATGTTTGCCCTCATTAGACTCCCCTCTGGAAGCGCTTTCACTGCAAGCTGCAGATTCCCTCCTAACAGCAAGCTTTAGGATAGGGTACTGAATTGTAACTTACTTTCGCCTAATAATGCGATTTTGGCAAAAAGATTATCTCCCGCTGGGAAGCTGCTACCATCAAATGTTTGCCCTCATTAGACTCCCCTCTGGAAGCGCATTCACTTCAAGCTGCAGATTCCCTCCTAACAGCAAGCTTGAGGATAGGGTACTGAATTGTAACTTACTTTCGCCTAATAATGCGATTTTGGAAAAGAGACTATCTCCCGCAGGGAAGCTGCTACCATCAAATGTTTGCCCTCATTAGACTCCCCTCTGGAACCGCTTTCACTGCAAGCTGCAGATTCCCTCCTAACTGCAAGCTTTAGGATAGTGTCCTGAATTGTAACTTACTTTCGCCTAATAATGCGATTTTGGCAAAGAGAGTATCTCCCGCAGGGAAGCTGCTACCATCAAATTTTTGCCCTCATTAGACTCCCCTCTGGAAGCGCTTTCACTGCAAGCTGCAGATTCCCTCCTAACAGCAAGCTTTAGGATAGGGTACTGAATTGTAACTTACTTTCGCCTAATAATGCGATTTTGGCAAAGAGACTATCTCCCGCAGGGAAGCTGCTACCATCAAATGTTTGCCCTCATTAGACTCCCCTCTGGAAGCGCTTTCACTGCAAGCTGCAGATTCCCTCCTAACAGAAATCTTTAGGGAAGGGTACTGAATTGTAACGTACCTTCGCCTAATAATGCGATTTTAGCAAAGAGACTTTCTCCCGCAGGGAAGCTGCTACCATCAAATGCTTGCCCTCATTAGACTCCCCTCTGGAAGCGCTTTCACTGCAAGCTGCAGATTCCCTCCTAACAGCAAGCTTTAGGATAGGGTACTGAATTGTAACTTACTTTCGCCTAATAATGCGATTTTGGCAAAGAGAGTATCTCCCGCAGGGAAGCTGCTACCATCAAATCTTTGCCCTCATTAGACTCCCCTCTGGAAGCGCTTTCACTGCAAGCTGCAGATTCCCTCCTAACAGCAAGCTTTAGGATAGGGTACTGAATTGTAACTTACTTTCGCCTAATAATGCGATTTTGGCAAAGAGAGTATCTCCCGCAGGGAAGCTGCTACCATCAAATGTTTGCCCTCATTAGACTCCCCTCTGGAAGCGCTTTCACTGCAAGCTGCAGATTCCCTCCTAACAGCAAGCTTTAGGATAGGGTACTGAATTGTAACTTAACTGCGGCTAATAAGGCGATTATGGCAAAGAGAATATCTCCCGCAGGGAAGCTGCTACCATCAAATATTTGCCCTCATTAGACTCCCCTCTGGAAGCGCTTTCACTGCAAGCTGCAGATTCCCTCCTAACAGCAAGCTTTAGGATAGGGTACTGAATTGTAACTTACTTTCGCCTAATAATGCTATTTTGGCAAAGAGAGTATCTCCCGCAGGGAAGCTGCTACCATCAAATGTTTGCCCTCATTAGACTCCCCTCTGGAAGCGCTTTCACTGCAAGCTACAGATTCCTTCCTAACAGCAAGCTTTAGGTTAGGGTACTGAATTGTAACTTAACTGCGGCTAATAAGGCGATTTTGGCAAAGAGAGTATCTCCCGCAGGGAAGCTGCTACCATCAAATTTTTGCCCTCGTTAGACTCCCCTCTGGAAGCGCTTTCACTGCAAGCTGCAGATTCCCTCCTAACAGCAACTTTAGGTTATGTTACTGAATTGTAACTTACTTTCGACTAATAATGCGATTTTGGCAAAGAGAGTATCTCCCGCAGGGAAGCTGCTACCATCAAATGTTTGCCCTCATTAGACTCCCCTCTGGAAGCGCTTTCACTGCAAGCTGCAGATTCCCTCCTAACAGCAAGCTTTAGGATATGGTACTGAATTGTAACTTAACTGCGGCTAATAAGGCGATTATGGCAAACAGAATATCTCCCGCAGGGAAGCTGCTACCATCAAATGTTTGCCCTCATTAGACTCCCCTCTGGAAGCGCTTTCACTGCAAGCTGCAGATTCCCTCCTAACAGCAAGCTTTAGGATAGGGTACTGAATTGTAACTTAACTGCGGCTAATAAGGCGATTTTGGCAAAGAGAGTATCTCCCGCAGGGAAGCTGCTACCATCAAATATTTGCCCTCATTAGACTCCCCTCTGGAAGCGCTTTCACTGCAAGCTGCAGATTCCCTCCTAACAGCAAGCTTTAGGATAGGGTACTGAATTGTATCTTACTTTCGCCTAATAATGCGATTTTGGCAAAGAGAGTATCTCCCGCAGGGAAGCTGCTACCATCAAATGTTTGCCCTCATTACACTCCCCTCTGGAAGCGCTTTCACTGCAAGCGGCAGATCCCCACCTAACAGCAAGCTTTAGGATAGGGTACTGAATTGTAACTTACTTTCGCCTAATAAGGCGATTATGGAAAAGAGAATATCTCCCGCAGGGAAGCTGTTACCATCAAACGTTTGCCCTCATTAGACTCCCCTCTGGAAGCGCTTTCACTGCAAGCTGCAGATTCCCTCCTAACAGCAAGCTTTAGGATAGGGTCCTGAATTGTATCTTAACTGCGGCTAATAAGGCGATTTTGGCAAAGAGAGTATCTCCCGCTGGGAAGCTGCTACCATCAAATGCTTGCCCTCATTAGACTCCCCTCTGGAAGCGCTTTCACTGCAAGCTGCAGATTCCCTCCTAACAGCAAGCTTAGGATAGGGTACTGAATTGTAACTTACTTTCGCCTAATAATGCGATTTTGGCAAAGAGAGTATCTCCCGCAGGGTAGCTGCTACCATCAAATATTTGCCCTCATTAGACTCCCCTCTGGAAGCGCTTTCACTGCAAGCTGCAGATTCCCTCCTAACAGCAAGCTTTAGGATAGGGTACTGAATTGTAACTTAACTGCGGATAATAATGCGATTTTGGCAAAGAGAGTATCTCCCGCAGGGAAGCTGCTACCATCAAATGTTTGCCCTCAATAGACTCCCCTCTGGAAGCGCTTTCACTGCAAGCTGCAGATTCCCTCCTAACAGCAAGCTTTAGGATAGGGTACTGAATTGTATCTTACTTTTGCCTAATAATGCGATTTTGGCAAAGAGAGTATCACCCGCAGGGAAGCTGCTAACATCAAATGTTTGCCCTCATTAGACTCCACTCTGGAAGCGCTTTCACTGCAAGCTACAGATTCCCTCCTAACAGCAAGCTTTAGGATATGGTACTGAATTGTAACTTAAATGCGGCTAATAAGGCGATTATGGCAAAGAGAATATCTCCCGCAGGGAAGCTGCTACCATCAAATATTTGCCCTCATTAGACTCCCCTCTGGAAGGGCATTCACTTCAAGCTGCAGGTTCCCTCCTAACAGCAAGCTTTAGGATAGGGTACTGAATTGTAACGTACTTTCGCCTAATAATGCGATTATGGAAAAGAGACTATCTCCCGCAGGGAAGCTGCTACCATCAAATGTTTGCCCTCATTAGACTCCCCTCTGGAAGCGCTTTCACTGCAAGCTGCAGATTCCCTCCTAACAGCAAGCTTTAGGATAGGGTACTGAATTGTAACTTACTTTCGCCTAATAATGCGATTTTGGCAAAGAGACTATCTCCCGCAGGGAAGCTGCTACCATCAAATGTTTGCCCTCATTAGACTCCCCTCTGGAAGCGCTTTCACTGCAAGCTGCAGATTCCCTCCTAACAGCAAGCTTTAGGATAGGGTACTGAATTGTAACTTACTTTAGCCTAATAATGCGATTTTGGCAAAGAGAGTATCTCGCGCAGGGAAGCTGCTACCATCAAATGTTTGCCCTCATTAGACTCCCCTCTGGAAGCGCTTTCACTGCAAGCTGCAGATTCCCTCCTAACAGCAAGCTTTAGGATAGGGTACTGAATTGTAACTTACTTTCGCCTAATAATGCGATTTTGGCAAAGAGACTATCTCCCGCAGGGAAGCTGCTACCATCAAATCTTTGCCCTCATTAGACTCCCCTCTGGAAGCGCTTTCACTGCAAGCAGCAGATTCCCTCCTAACAGCAAGCTTTAGGATAGTGTACTGAATTGTAACTTAACTGCGGATAATAATGCGATTTTGGCAAAGAAAGTATCTCCCGCAGGGAAGCTGCTACCATCAAATGTTTGCCCTCAATAGACTCCCCTCTGGAAGCGCTTTCACTGCAAGCTGCAGATTCCCTCCTAACAGCAAGCTTTAGGATAGGGTACTGAATTGTAACTTACTTTCGCCTAATAAAGCGATTATGGAAAAGAGACTATCTCCCGCAGGGAAGCTGCTACCATCAAATGTTTGCCCTCATTAGACTACCCTGTGGAAGCGCTTTCACTGCAAGCTGCAGATTCCCTCCTAACTGCAAGCTTTAGGATAGGGTCCTGAATTGTAACTTACTTTCGCCTAATAATGCGATTTTGGCAAAGAGAGTATCTCCCGCAGGGAAGCTGCTACCATCAAATGTTTGCCCTCATTAGACTCCCCTCTGGAAGCGCTTTCACTGCAAGCTGCAGATTCCCTCCTAACAGCAAGCTTTAGGATAGGGTACTGAATTGTAACTTAACTGCGGCTAATAAGGCGATTTTGGCAAAGAGAATATCTCCCGCAGGGAAGCTGTTACCATCAAATGTTTGCCCTCATTAGACTCCCCTCTGGAAGCGCTTTCACTGCAAGCTGCAGATTCCCTCCTAACAGCAAGCTTTAGGATAGGGTACTGAATTGTAACTTACTTTCGCCTAATAATGCGATTTTGGCAAAAAGATTATCTCCCGCTGGGAAGCTGCTACCATCAAATGTTTGCCCTCATTAGACTCCCCTCTGGAAGCGCATTCACTTCAAGCTGCAGATTCCCTCCTAACAGCAAGCTTGAGGATAGGGTACTGAATTGTAACTTACTTTCGCCTAATAATGCGATTTTGGAAAAGAGACTATCTCCCGCAGGGAAGCTGCTACCATCAAATGTTTGCCCTCATTAGACTCCCCTCTGGAACCGCTTTCACTGCAAGCTGCAGATTCCCTCCTAACAGCAAGCTTTAGGATAGGGTACTGAATTGTAACTTAACTGAGGCTAATAATGCGATTTTGGCAAAGAGAGTATCTCCCGCAGGGAAGCTGCTACCATCAAATTTTTGCCCTCATTAGACTCCCCTCTGGAAGCGCTTTCACTGCAAGCTGCAGATTCCCTCCTAACAGCAAGCTTTAGGATAGGGTACTGAATTGTAACTTACTTTCGCCTAATAATGCGATTTTGGCAAAGAGACTATCTCCCGCAGGGAAGCTGCTACCATCAAATGTTTGCCCTCATTAGACTCCCCTCTGGAAGCGCTTTCACTGCAAGCTGCAGATTCCCTCCTAACAGAAATCTTTAGGGAAGGGTACTGAATTGTAACGTACCTTCGCCTAATAATGCGATTTTAGCAAAGAGACTTTCTCCCGCAGGGAAGCTGCTACCATCAAATGTTTGCCCTCATTAGACTCCCCTCTGGAAGCGCTTTCACTGCAAGCTGCAGATTCCCTCCTAACAGCAAGCTTTAGGATAGGGTACTGAATTGTAACTTACTTTCGCCTAATAATGCGATTTTGGCAAAGAGAGTATCTCCCGCAGGGAAGCTGCTACCATCAAATCTTTGCCCTCATTAGACTCCCCTCTGGAAGCGCTTTCACTGCAAGCTGCAGATTCCCTCCTAACAGCAAGCTTTAGGATAGGGTACTGAATTGTAACTTACTTTCGCCTAATAATGCGATTTTGGCAAAGAGAGTATCTCCCGCAGGGAAGCTGCTACCATCAAATCTTTGCCCTCATTAGACTCCCCTCTGGAAGCGCTTTCACTGCAAGCTGCAGATTCCCTCCTAACAGCAAGCTTTAGGATAGGGTACTGAATTGTAACTTAACTGCGGCTAATAAGGCGATTATGGCAAAGAGAATATCTCCCGCAGGGAAGCTGCTACCATCAAATATTTGCCCTCATTAGACTCCCCTCTGGAAGCGCTTTCACTGCAAGCTGCAGATTCCCTCCTAACAGCAAGCTTTAGGATAGGGTACTGAATTGTAACTTACTTTCGCCTAATAATGCTATTTTGGCAAAGAGAGTATCTCCCGCAGGGAAGCTGCTACCATCAAATGTTTGCCCTCATTAGACTCCCCTCTGGAAGCGCTTTCACTGCAAGCTACAGATTCCTTCCTAACAGCAAGCTTTAGGTTAGGGTACTGAATTGTAACTTAACTGCGGCTAATAAGGCGATTTTGGCAAAGAGAGTATCTCCCGCAGGGAAGCTGCTACCATCAAATTTTTGCCCTCGTTAGACTCCCCTCTGGAAGCGCTTTCACTGCAAGCTGCAGATTCCCTCCTAACAGCAACTTTAGGTTATGTTACTGAATTGTAACTTACTTTCGACTAATAATGCGATTTTGGCAAAGAGAGTATCTCCCGCAGGGAAGCTGCTACCATCAAATGTTTGCCCTCATTAGACTCCCCTCTGGAAGCGCTTTCACTGCAAGCTGCAGATTCCCTCCTAACAGCAAGCTTTAGGATATGGTACTGAATTGTAACTTAACTGCGGCTAATAAGGCGATTATGGCAAACAGAATATCTCCCGCAGGGAAGCTGCTACCATCAAATGTTTGCCCTCATTAGACTCCCCTCTGGAAGCGCTTTCACTGCAAGCTGCAGATTCCCTCCTAACAGCAAGCTTTAGGATAGGGTACTGAATTGTAACTTAACTGCGGCTAATAAGGCGATTTTGGCAAAGAGAGTATCTCCCGCAGGGAAGCTGCTACCATCAAATATTTGCCCTCATTAGACTCCCCTCTGGAAGCGCTTTCACTGCAAGCTGCAGATTCCCTCCTAACAGCAAGCTTTAGGATAGGGTACTGAATTGTAACTTAACTGCGGCTAATAAGGCGATTTTGGCAAAGAGAATATCTCCCGCAGGGAAGCTGTTACCATCAAATGTTTGCCCTCATTAGACTCCCCTCTGGAAGCGCTTTCACTGCAAGCTGCAGATTCCCTCCTAACAGCAAGCTTTAGGATAGGGTACTGAATTGTAACTTACTTTCGCCTAATAATGCGATTTTGGCAAAAATATTATCTCCCGCTGGGAAGCTGCTACCATCAAATGTTTGCCCTCATTAGACTCCCCTCTGGAAGCGCATTCACTTCAAGCTGCAGATTCCCTCCTAACAGCAAGCTTGAGGATAGGGTACTGAATTGTAACTTACTTTCGCCTAATAATGCGATATTGGAAAAGAGACTATCTCCCGCAGGGAAGCTGCTACCATCAAATGTTTGCCCTCATTAGACTCCCCTCTGGAAGCGCTTTCACTGCAAGCTGCAGATTCCCTCCTAACAGCAAGCTTTAGGATAGGGTACTGAATTGTAACTTACTTTCGCCTAATAATGCGATTTTGGCAAAGAGAGTATCTCCCGCAGGGAAGCTGCTACCATCAAATCTTTGCCCTCATTAGACTCCCCTCTGGAAGCGCTTTCACTGCAAGCTGCAGATTCCCTCCTAACAGCAAGCTTTAGGATAGGGTACTGAATTGTAACTTAACTGCGGCTAATAAGGCGATTATGGCAAAGAGAATATCTCCCGCAGGGAAGCTGCTACCATCAAATATTTGCCCTCATTAGACTCCCCTCTGGAAGCGCTTTCACTGCAAGCTGCAGATTCCCTCCTAACAGCAAGCTTTAGGATAGGGTACTGAATTGTAACTTACTTTCGCCTAATAATGCTATTTTGGCAAAGAGAGTATCTCCCGCAGGGAAGCTGCTACCATCAAATGTTTGCCCTCATTAGACTCCCCTCTGGAAGCGCTTTCACTGCAAGCTGCAGATTCCCTCCTAACAGCAAGCTTTAGGATAGGGTACTGAATTGTAACTTAACTGCGGCTAATAAGGCGATTATGGCAAAGAGAATATCTCCCGCAGGGAAGCTGCTACCATCAAATATTTGCCCTCATTAGACTCCCCTCTGGAAGCGCTTTCACTGCAAGCTGCAGATTCCCTCCTAACAGCAAGCTTTAGGATAGGGTACTGAATTGTAACTTACTTTCGCCTAATAATGCTATTTTGGCAAAGAGAGTATCTCCCGCAGGGAAGCTGCTACCATCAAATGTTTGCCCTCATTAGACTCCCCTCTGGAAGCGCTTTCACTGCAAGCTACAGATTCCTTCCTAACAGCAAGCTTTAGGATAGGGTACTGAATTGTAACTTAACTGCGGCTAATAAGGCGATTTTGGCAAAGAGAGAATCTCCCGCAGGGAAGCTGCTACCATCAAATTTTTGCCCTCGTTAGACTCCCCTCTGGAAGCGCTTTCACTGCAAGCTGCAGATTCCCTCCTAACAGCAACTTTAGGTTATGTTACTGAATTGTAACTTACTTTCGACTAATAATGCGATTTTGGCAAAGAGAGTATCTCCCGCAGGGAAGCTGCTACCATCAAATGTTTGCCCTCATTAGACTCCCCTCTGGAAGCGCTTTCACTGCAAGCTGCAGATTCCCTCCTAACAGCAAGCTTTAGGATATGGTACTGAATTGTAACTTAACTGCGGCTAATAAGGCGATTATGGCAAACAGAATATCTCCCGCAGGGAAGCTGCTACCATCAAATGTTTGCCCTCATTAGACTCCCCTCTGGAAGCGCTTTCACTGCAAGCTGCAGATTCCCTCCTAACAGCAAGCTTTAGGATAGGGTACTGAATTGTAACTTAACTGCGGCTAATAAGGCGATTTTGGCAAAGAGAGTATCTCCCGCAGGGAAGCTGCTACCATCAAATATTTGCCCTCATTAGACTCCCCTCTGGAAGCGCTTTCACTGCAAGCTGCAGATTCCCTCCTAACAGCAAGCTTTAGGATAGGGTACTGAATTGTATCTTACTTTCGCCTAATAATGCGATTTTGGCAAAGATAGTATCTCCCGCAGGGAAGCTGCTACCATCAAATGTTTGCCCTCATTAGACTCCCCTCTGGAAGCGCTTTCACTGCAAGCTGCAGATTCCCTCCTAACAGCAAGCTTTAGGATAGGGTACTGAATTGTAACTTACTTTCGCCTAATAATGCGATTTTGGCAAAGAGAGTATCTCCCGCAGGGAAGCTGCTACCATCAAATGTTTGCCCTCATTAGACTCCCCTCTGGAAGCGCTTTCACTGCAAGCTGCAGATTCCCTCCTAACAGCAAGCTTTAGCATAGGGTACTGAATTGTAACTTACTTTCGCCTAATAAGGCGATTTTGGAAAAGAGAATATCTCCCGCAGGGAAGCTGTTACCATCAAATGTTTGCCCTCATTACACTCCCCTCTGGAAGCGCTTTCACTGCAAGCGGCAGATTCCCACCTAACAGCAAGCTTTAGGATAGGGTACTGAATTGTAACTTACTTTCGCCTAATAAGGCGATTTTGGAAAAGAGAATATCTCCCGCAGGGAAGCTGTTACCATCAAACGTTTGCCCTCATTAGACTCCCCTCTGGAAGCGCTTTCACTGCAAGCTGCAGATTCCCTCCTAACAGCAAGCTTTAGGATAGGGTCCTGAATTGTATCTTAACTGCGGCTAATAAGGCGATTTTGGCAAAGAGAGTATCTCCCGCTGGGAAGCTGCTACCATCAAATATTTGCCCTCATTAGACTCCCCTCTGGAAGCGCTTTCACTGCAAGCTGCAGATTCCCTCCTAACAGCAAGCTTTAGCATAGGGTACTGAATTGTAACTTACTTTCGCCTAATAAGGCGATTTTGGCAAAGAGAATATCTCCCGCAGGGAAGCTGTTACCATCAAACGTTTGCCCTCATTAGACTCCCCTCTGGAAGCGCTTTCACTGCAAGCTGCAGATTCCCTCCTAACAGAAAGCTTTAGGATAGGGTACTGAATGGTAACTTACTTTCGCCTAATAATGCGATTTTGGCAAAGAGAGTATCTACCGCAGGGAAGCTGCTACCATCAAATGTTTGCCCTCATTAGACACCCCTCTGGAAGCGCTTTCACTGCAAGCTGCAGATTCCCTCCTAACAGCAAGCTTTAGGATAGGGTACTGCATTGTATCTTAGTTTCGCCTAATAATGCGATTTTAGCAAAGAGAGTATCTCCCGCAGGGAAGCTGCTACCATCAAATGTTTGCCCTCATTACACTCCCCTCTGGAAGCGCTTTCACTGCAAGCTGCAGATTCCTTCCTAACAGCAAGCTTTAGGATAGGGTACTGAATTGTAACTTAACTGCGGCTAATAAGGCGATTATGGCAAAGAGAGTATCTCCCGCAGGGAAGCTGCTACCATCAAATTTTTGCCCTCGTTAGACTCCCCTCTGGAAGCGCATTCACTTCAAGCTGCAGATTCCCTCCTAACAGCAACTTTAGGATAGGGTACTGAATTGAAACTTACTTTCGCCTAATAATGCGATTTTGGCAAAGAGAGTATCACCCGCAGGGAAGCTGCTAACATCAAATGTTTGCCCTCATTAGACTCCCCTCTGGAAGCGCTTTCACTGCGAGCTGCAGATTCCCTCCTAACAGCAAGCTGTAGGACAGTGTACTGAATTGTAACTTAACTGCGGCTAATAAGGCGATTTTGGCAAAGAGAATATCTCCCGCAGGGAAGCTGCTACCATCAAATGCTTGCCCTCATTAGACTCCCCTCTGGAAGCGCTTTCACTGCAAGCTGCAGATTCCCTCCTAACAGCAAGCTTTAGGATAGGGTACTGAATTGTATCTTACTTTCGCCTAATAATGCGATTTTGGCAAAGAGGGTATCTCGCGCAGGGAAGCTGCTACCATCAAATGTTTGCCCTCATTAGACTCCCCTCTGGAAGCGCTTTCACTGCAAGCTGCAGATTCCCTCCTAACAGCAAGCTTTAGGATAGGGTACTGAATTGTAACTTACTTTCGCCTAATAATGCGATTTTGGCAAAGAGAGTATCTCCCGCAGGGAAGCTGCTACCATCAAATATTTGCCCTCATTAGACTCCCCTCTGGAAGCGCTTTCACTGCAAGCTGCAGATTCCCTCCTAACAGCAAGCTTTAGGATAGGGTACTGAATTGTAACTTAACTGCGGATAATAATGCGATTTTGGCAAAGAGAGTATCTCCTGCAGGGAAGCTGCTACCATCAAATGTTTGCCCTCAATAGACTCCCCTCTGGAAGCGCTTTCACTGCAAGCTGCAGATTCCCTCCTAACAGCAAGCTTTAGGATAGGGTACTGAATTGTATCTTACTTTTGCCTAATAATGCGATTTTGGCAAAGAGAGTATCACCCGCAGGGAAGCTGCTAACATCAAATGTTTGCCCTCATTAGACTCCACTCTGGAAGCGCTTTCACTGCAAGCTACAGATTCCCTCCTAACAGCAAGCTTTAGGATATGGTACTGAATTGTAACTTAACTGCGGCTAATAAGGCGATTTTGGCAAAGAGAGTATCTCCCACAGGGAAGCTGCTACCATCAAATGTTTGCCCTCGTTAGACTCCCCTCTGGAAGCGCTTTCACTGCAAGCTGCAGATTCCCTCCTAACAGCAACTTTAGGTTAGGGTACTGAATTGTAACTTACTTTCGCCTAATAATGCGATTTTGGCAAAGAGACTATCTCCCGCAGGGAAGCTGCTACCATCAAATCTTTGCCCTCATTAGACTCCCCTCTGGAAGCGCTTTCACTGCAAGCTGCAGATTCCCTCCTAACAGCAAGCTTTAGGATAGGGTACTGAATTGTAACTTAACTGCGGCTAATAAGGCGATTATGGCAAACAGAATATCTCCCGCAGGGAAGCTGCTACCATCAAATGTTTGCCCTCATTAGACTCCCCTCTGGAAGCGCTTTCACTGCAAGCTGCAGATTCCCTCCTAACAGCAAGCTTTAGGACAGGGTACTGAATTGTAACTTAACTGCGGCTAATAATGCGATTTTGGCAAAGAGAGTATCTCCCGCAGGGAAGCTGCTACCATCAAATGTTTGCCCTCATTAGACTCCCCTCTGGAAGCGCTTTCACTGCAAGCTGCAGATTCCCTCCTAACAGCAAGCTTTAGGATAGGGTACTGAATTGTAACTTACTTTCGCCTAATAATGCGATTTTCGCAAAGAGAGTATCTCCCGCAGGGAAGTTGCTTCCATCAAATATTTGCCCTCATTAGACTCCCCTCTGGAAGCGCTTTCACTGCAAGCTGCAGATTCCCTCCTAACAGCAAGCTTTAGGATAGGGTACTGAATTGTAACTTCCTTTCGCCTAATAATGCGATTTTGGCAAAGAGAGTATCTCGCGCAGGGAAGCTGATACCATCAAATATTTGCCCTCATTAGACTCCCCTCTGGAAGCGCTTTCACTGCAAGCTGCAGATTCCCTCCTAACAGCAAGCTTTAGCATAGGGTACTGAATTGTAACTTAAATGCGGCTAATAAGGCGATTTTGGAAAAGAGAATATCTCCCGCAGGGAAGCTGTTACCATCAAATGTTTGCCCTCATTACACTCCCCTCTGGAAGCGCTTTCACTGCAAGCGGCAGATTCCCACCTAACAGCAAGCTTTAGGATAGGGTACTGAATTGTAACTTACTTTCGCCTAATAAGGCGATTTTGGCAAAGAGAATATCTCCCGCAGGGAAGCTGTTACCATCAAACGTTTGCCCTCATTAGACTCCCCTCTGGAAGCGCTTTCACTGCAAGCTGCAGATTCCCTCCTAACAGCAAGCTTTAGGATAGGGTACTGAATGGTAACTTACTTTCGCCTAATAATGCGATTTTGGCAAAGAGAGTATCTCCCGCAGGGAAGCTGCTACCATCAAATGTTTGCCCTCGTTAGACACCCCTCTGGAAGCGCTTTCACTGCAAGCTGCAGATTCCCTCCTAACAGCAAGCTTTAGGATAGGGTACTGCATTGTATCTTACTTTCGCCTAATAATGCTATTTTAGCAAAGAGAGTATCTCCCGCAGGGAAGATGCTACCATCAAATGTTTGCCCTCATTACACTCCCCTCTGGAAGCGCTTTCACTGCAAGCTGCAGATTCCCTCCTAACAGCAAGCTTTAGGATAGGGTACTGAATTGTAACTTACTTTCGCCTAATAATGCGATTTTGGCAAAGAGAGTATCTCCCGCAGGGAAGCTGCTACCATCAAATGTTTGCCCTCATTAGACTCCCCTCTGGAAGCGCTTTCACTGCAAGCTACAGATTCCCTCCTAACAGCAAGCTTTAGGATATGGTACTGAATTGTAACTTAACTGCGGCTAATAAGGCGATTTTGGCAAAGAGAGTATCTCCCACAGGGAAGCTGCTACCATCAAATGTTTGCCCTCGTTAGACTCCCCTCTGGAAGCGCTTTCACTGCAAGCTGCAGATTCCCTCCTAACAGCAACTTTAGGTTAGGGTACTGAATTGTAACTTACTTTCGCCTAATAATGCGATTTTGGCAAAGAGACTATCTCCCGCAGGGAAGCTGCTACCATCAAATCTTTGCCCTCATTAGACTCCCCTCTGGAAGCGCTTTCACTGCAAGCTGCAGATTCCCTCCTAACAGCAAGCTTTAGGACAGGGTACTGAATTGTAACTTAACTGCGGCTAATAATGCGATTTTGGCAAAGAGAGTATCTCCCGCAGGGAAGCTGCTACCATCAAATGTTTGCCCTCATTAGACTCCCCTCTGGAAGCGCTTTCACTGCAAGCTGCAGATTCCCTCCTAACAGCAAGCTTTAGGATAGGGTACTGAATTGTAACTTACTTTCGCCTAATAATGCGATTTTGGCAAAGAGAGTATCTCCCGCAGGGAAGTTGCTTCCATCAAATATTTGCCCTCATTAGACTCCCCTCTGGAAGCGCTTTCACTGCAAGCTGCAGATTCCCTCCTAACAGCAAGCTTTAGCATAGGGTACTGAATTGTAACTTACTTTCGCCTAATAAGGCGATTTTGGCAAAGAGAATATCTCCCGCAGGGAAGCTGTTACCATCAAACTTTTGCCCTCATTAGACTCCCCTCTGGAAGCGCTTTCACTGCAAGCTGCAGATTCCCTCCTAACAGCAAGCTTTAGGATAGGGTCCTGAATTGTAACTTAACTGCGGCTAATAAGGCGATTTTGGCAAAGAGAGTATCTCCCGCAGGGAAGCTGCTACCATCAAAGGTTTGCCCTCATTACACACCCCTCTGGAAGCGCTTTCACTGCAAGCTGCAGATTCCCTCCTAACAGCAAGCTTTAGGATAGGGTACTGAATTGTAACTTACTTTCGCCTAATAATGCGATTTTGGCAAAGAGAGTATCTCCCGCAGGGAAGCTGCTACCATCAAATTTTTGCCCTCGTTAGACTCCCCTCTGGAAGCGCTTTCACTGCAAGCTGCAGATTCCCTCCTAACAGCAACTTTAGGTTAGGGTACTGAATTGTAACTTACATTCGCCTAATAATGCGATTTTGGCAAAGAGAGTATCTCCCGCAGGGAAGCTGCTACCATCAAATGTTTGCCCTCATTAGACTCCCCTCTGGAAGCGCTTTCACTGCAAGCTGCAGATTCCCTCCTAACAGCAAGCTTTAGGATAGGGTCCTGAATTGTAACTTAACTGCGGCTAATAAGGTGATTATGGCAAAGAGAATATCTCCCGCAGGGAAGCTGCTACCATCAAATATTTGCCCTCATTAGACTCCCCTCTGGAAGCGCTTTCACTGCAAGCTGCAGATTCCCTCCTAACAGCAAGCTTTAGGATAGGGTACTGAATTGTAACTTACTTTCGCCTAATAATGCGATTTTGGCAAAGAGAGTATCTCCCGCAGGGAAGCTGCTACCATCAAATGTTTGCCCTCGTTAGACTCCCCTCTGGAAGCGCTTTCACTGCAAGCTGCAGATTCCCTCCTAACAGCAAGCTTTAGGATAGGGTACTGAATTGTAACTTACTTTCGCCTAATAATGCGATTTTGGCAAAGAGAGTATCTCCCGCAGGGAAGCTGTTACCATCAAATGTTTGCCCTCGTTAGACTCCCCTCTGGAAGCGCATTCACTTCAAGCTGCAGATTCCCTCCTAACAGCAAGCTTTAGGATAGGGTACTGAATTGTAACTTACTTTCGCCTAATAATGCGATTTTGGCAAAGAGAGTATCTCCCGCAGGGAAGCTGCTACCATCAAATGTTTGCCCTCATTAGACTACCCTATGGAATCGCTTTCACTGCAAGCTGCAGATTCCCTCCTAACAGCAAGCTTTAGGATAGGGTACTGAATTGTAACTTACTTTCGCCTAATAATGCGATTTTGGCAAAGAGAGTATCTCCCGCAGGGAAGCTGTTACCATCAAATGTTTGCCCTCGTTAGACTACCCTCTGGAAGCGCATTCACTTCAAGCTGCAGATTCCCTCCTAACAGCAAGCTTTAGGATAGGGTACTGAATTGTAACTTACTTTCGCCTAATAATGCGATTTTGGCAAAGAGAGTATCTCCCGCAGGGAAGCTGCTACCATCAAATGTTTGCCCTCATTAGACTACCCTATGGAATCGCTTTCACTGCAAGCTGCAGATTCCCTCCTAACAGCAAGCTTTAGGATAGGGTACTGAATTGTAACTTAACTGCGGCTAATAAGGCGATTTTGGCAAAGAGACTATCTCCCGCAGGGAAGCTGCTACCATCAAATGTGTGCCCTCATTAGACTCCCCTCTGGAAGCGCTTTCACTGCAAGCTGCAGATTCCCTCCTAACAGCAAGCTTTAGGATAGGGTACTGAATTGTAACTTACTTTCGCCTAATAATGCGATTTTGGCAAAGAGACTATCTCCCGCAGGGAAGCTGCTACCATCAAATCCTTGCCCTCATTAGACTCCCCTCTGGAAGCGCTTTCACTGCAAGCTGCAGATTCCCTCCTAACAGCAAGCTTTAGGATAGGGTAATGAATTGTAACTTAACTGCGGCTAATAAGGAGAATTTGGCAAAGAGAATATCTCCCGCAGGGAAGATGCTACCATCAAATGTTTGCCCTCATTAGACTCCCCTCTGGAAGCGCTTTCACTGCAAGCTGCAGATTCCCTCCTAACAGCAAGCTTTGGGATAGGGTACTGAATTGTAACTTACTTTCGCCTAATAATGCGATTTTGGCAAAGAGAGTATCTCCCGCAGGGAAGCTGCTACCATCAAATGCTTGCCCTCATTAGACTCCCCTCTGGAAGCGCTTTCACTGCAAGCTCCAGATTCCCTCCTAACAGCAAGCTTTAGGATTGGGAACTGAATTGTAACTTAACTGCAGCTAATAAGGCGATTATGGCAAAGAGAATATCTCCCGCAGGGAAGCTGTTACCATCAAATGTTTGCCCTCATTAGACTCCCCTCTGGAAGCGCTTTCACTGCAAGCTGCAGATTCCCTCCTAACAGCAAGCTTTAGGATAGGGTACTGAATTGTAACTTACTTTCGCCTAATAATGCGATTTTGGAAAAGAGAGTATCTCCCGCAGGGAAGCTGCTACCATCAAATGTTTGCCCTCATTAGACTCCCCTCTGGAAGCGCTTTCACTGCAAGCTGCAGATTCCCTCCTAACAGCAAGCTTTAGGATAGGGTCCTGAATTGTAACTTAACTGTGGCTAATAAGGTGATTATGGCAAAGAGAATATCTCCCGCAGGGAAGCTGCTACCATCAAATATTTGCCCTCATTAGACTCCCCTCTGGAAGCGCTTTCACTGCAAGCTGCAGATTCCCTCCTAACAGCAAGCTTTAGGATAGGGTACTGAATGGTAACTTACTTTCGCCTAATAATGCGATTTTGGCAAAGAGAGTATCTCCCGCAGGGAAGCTGTTACCATCAAATGTTTGCCCTCGTTAGACTACCCTCTGGAAGCGCATTCACTTCAAGCTGCAGATTCCCTCCTAACAGCAAGCTTTAGGATAGGGTACTGAATTGTAACTTACTTTCGCCTAATAATGCGATTTTAGCAAAGAGAGTATCTCCCGCAGGGAAGCTGCTACCATCAAATGTTTGCCCTCATTAGACTACCCTGTGGAATCGCTTTCACTGCAAGCTGCAGATTCCCTCCTAACAGCAAGCTTTAGGATAGGGTACTGAATTGTAACTTAACTGCGGCTAATAAGGCGATTTTGGCAAAGAGAGTATCTCCCGCAGGGAAGCTGCTACCATCAAATGTTTGCCCTCATTAGACTCCCCTCTGGAAGCGCTTTCACTGCAAGCTGCAGATTCCCTCCTAACAGCAAGCTTTAGGATAGGGTACTGAATTGTAACTTACTTTCGCCTAATAATGCGATTTTGGCAAAGAGAGTATCTCCCGCAGGGAAGCTGCTACCATCAAATCTTTGCCCTCATTAGACTCCCCTCTGGAAGCGCTTTCACTGCAAGCTGCAGATTCCCTCCTAACAGCAAGCTTTAGGATAGGGTACTGAATTGTAACTTAAATGCGACTAATAAGGCGATTATGGCAAAGAGAATATCTCCCGCAGGGAAGCTGCTACCATCAAATATTTGCCCTCATTAGACTCCCCTCTGGAAGCGCTTTCACTGCAAGCGGCAGATTCCCTCCTAACAGCAAGCTTTAGGATAGGGTACTGAATTGTAACTTACTTTCGCCTAATAATGCGATTTTGGCAAAGAGAGTATCTCCCGCAGGGAAGCTGCTACCATCAAATGTTTGCCCTCGTTAGACTACCCTGTGGAAGCGCTTTCACTGCAAGCTGCAGATTCCCTCCTAACTGCAAGCTTTAGGATAGGGTCCTGAATTGTAACTTACTTTCGCCTAATAATGCGATTATGGCAAAGAGAGTATCTCCCGCAGGGAAGCTGCTACCATCAAATCTTTGCCCTCATTAGACTCCCCTCTGGAAGCGCTTTCACTGCAAGCTGCAGATTCCCTCCTAACTGCAAGCTTTAGGAAAGGGTACTGAATTGTATCTTACTTTCGCCTAATAATGCGATTTTGGCAAAGAGACTATCTCCCGCAGGGAAGCTGCTACCATCAAATCCTTGCCCTCATTAGACTCCCCTCTGGAAGCGCTTTCACTGCAAGCTGCAGATTCCCTCCTAACAGCAAGCTTTAGGATAGGGTACTGAATTGTAACTTAACTGCGGCTAATAATGCGATTTTGGCAAAGAGAATATCTCCCGCAGGGAAGATGCTACCATCAAATGTTTGCCCTCATTAGACTCCCCTCTGGAAGCGCTTTCACTGCAAGCTGCAGATTCCCTCCTAACAGCAAGCTTTAGGATAGGGTACAGAATCGTAACTTACTTTCGCCTAATAATGCGATTTTGGCAAAGAGAGTATCTCCCGCAGGGAAGCTGCTACCATCAAATGCTTGCCCTCATTAGACTCCCCTCTGGAAGCGCTTTCACTGCAAGCTCCAGATTCCCTCCTAACAGCAAGCTTTAGGATTGGGTACTGAATTGTAACTTAACTGCGGCTAATAAGGCGATTATGGCAAAGAGAATATCTCCCGCAGGGAAGCTGCTACCATCAAATGTTTGCCCTCATTAGACTCCCGTCTGGAAGCGCTTTCACTGCAAGCTGCAGATTCCCTCCTAACAGCAAGCTTTAGGATAGGGTACTGAATTGTAACTTAATTTCACCTAATAATGAGATTTTGGAAAAGAGACTATCTCCCGCAGGGAAGCTGCTACCATCAAATATTTGCCCTCATTAGACTCCCCTCTGGAAGCGCTTTCACTGCAAGCTGCAGATTCCCTCCTAACAGCAAGCTTTAGCATAGGGTACTGAATTGTAACTTACTTTCGCCTAATAAGGCGATTTTGGCAAAGAGAATATCTCCCGCAGGGAAGCTGTTACCATCAAACGTTTGCCCTCATTAGACTCCCCTCTGGAAGCGGTTTCACTGCAAGCTGCAGATTCCCTCCTAACAGCAAGCTTTAGGATAGGGTACTGAATGGTAACTTACTTTCGCCTAATAATGCGATTTTGGCAAAGAGAGTATCTCCCGCAGGGAAGCTGCTACCATCAAATGTTTGCCCTCGTTAGACTACCCTCTGGAAGCGCATTCACTTCAAGCTGCAGATTCCCTCCTAACAGCAAGCTTTAGGATAGGGTACTGAATTGTAACTTACTTTCGTCTAATCATGCGATTTTGGAAAAGAGAGTATCTCCCGCAGGGAAGCTGCTACCATCAAATGTTTGCCCTCATTAGACTCCCCTCTGGAAGCGCTTTCACTGCAAGCTGCAGATTCCCTCCTAACAGCAAGCTTTAGGATAGGGTACTGAATTGTAACTTACTTTCGCCTAATAATGCGATTTTGGCAAAGAGAGTATCTCCCGCAGGGAAGATGTTACCATCAAACGTTTGCCCTCATTAGACTCCCCTCTGGAAGCGCTTTCACTGCAAGCTGCAGATTCCCTCCTAACAGCAAGCTTTAGGATAGGGTACTGAATTGTAACTTAACTGCGGCTAATAAGGCGATTTTGGCAAAGAGAGTATCTCCCGCAGGGAAGCTGCTACCATCAAATGTTTGCCCTCATTAGACTCCCCTCTGGAAGCGCTTTCACTGCAAGCTGCAGATTCCCTCCTAACAGCAAGCTGTAGGACACTGTACTGAATTGTAACTTACTTTCGCCTAATAATGCGATTTTGGCAAAGAGAGTATCTCCCGCAGGGAAGCTGCTACCATCAAATGTTTGCCCTCGTTAGACTCCCCTCTGGAAGCGCTTTCACTGCAAGCTGCAGATTCCCTCCTAACAGCAAGCTTTAGGATAGGGTACTGAATTGTATCTTACTTTCGCCTAATAATGCGATTTTGGCAAAGAGAGTATCTCCCGCAGGGAAGCTGCTACCATCAAATGTTTGCCCTCATTAGACTCCCCTCTGGAAGCGCTTTCACTGCAAGCTGCAGATTCCCTCCTAACAGCAAGCTTTAGGATAGGGTACTGAATTGTATCTTACTTTCGCCTAATAATGCGATTTTGGCAAAGAGAGTATCTCCCGCAGGGAAGCTGCTACCATCAAATGTTTGCCCTCATTAGACTCCCCTCTGGAAGCGCTTTCACTGCAAGCTGCAGATTCCCTCCTAACAGCAAGCTTTAGGATTGGGAACTGAATTGTAACTTAACTGCGGCTAATAAGGCGATTATGGCAAAGAGAATATCTCCCGCAGGGAAGCTGTTACCATCAAATGTTTGCACTCATTAGACTCCCCTCTGGAAGCGCTTTCACTGCAAGCTGCAGATTCCCTCCTAACAGCAAGCTTTAGGATAGGGTACTGAATTGTAACTTACTTTCGCCTAATAATGCGATTTTGGAAAAGAGAGTATCTCCCGCAGGGAAGCTGCTACCATCAAATATTTGCCCTCATTAGACTCCCCTCTGGAAGCGCTTTCACTGCAAGCTGCAGATTCCCTCCTAACAGCAAGCTTTAGCATAGGGTACTGAATTGTAACTTACTTTCGCCTAATAAGGCGATTTTGGCAAAGAGAGTATCTCCCGCAGGGAAGCTGCTACCATCAAATTTTTGCCCTCATTAGACTCCCCTCTGGAAGCGCTTTCACTGCAAGCTGCAGATTCCCTCCTAACAGCAACTTTAGGTTAGGGTACTGAATTGTAACTTACATTCGCCTAATAATGCGATTTTGGCAAAGAGACTATCTCCCGCAGGGAAGCTGCTACCATCAAATGTTTGCCCTCATTAGACTCCCCTCTGGAAGCGCTTTCACTGCAAGCTGCAGATTCCCTCCTAACAGCAAGCTTTAGGATAGGGTCCTGAATTGTAACTTAACTGCGGCTAATAAGGTGATTATGGCAAAGAGAATATCTCCCGCAGGGAAGCTGCTACCATCAAATATTTGCCCTCATTAGACTCCCCTCTGGAAGCGCTTTCACTGCAAGCTGCAGATTCCCTCCTAACAGCAAGCTTTAGGATAGGGTACTGAATTGTAACTTACTTTCGCCTAATAATGCGATTTTGGCAAAGAGAGTATCTCCCGCAGGGAAGCTGCTACCATCAAATGTTTGCCCTCATTAGACTCCCCTCTGGAAGCGCTTTCACTGCAAGCTGCAGATTCCCTCCTAACAGCAAGCTTTAGGATAGGGTACTGAATTGTAACTTACTTTCGCCTAATAATGCGATTTTGGCAAAGAGAGTATCTCCCGCAGGGAAGCTGCTACCATCAAATGTTTGCCCTCATTAGACTACCCTCTGGAAGCGCTTTCACTGCAAGCTGCAGATTCCCTCCTAACAGCAAGCTTTAGGATAGGGTACTGAATTGTAACTTAACTGCAGCTAATAAGGCGATTTTGGCAAAGAGAGTATCTCCCGCAGGGAAGCTGCTACCATCAAATGCTTGCCCTCATTAGACTCCCCTCTGGAAGCGCTTTCACTGCAAGCTGCAGATTCCCTCCTAACAGCAAGCTTTAGGATAGGGTACTGAATTGTAACTTACTTTCGCCTAATAATGCGATTTTGGCAAAGAGAGTATCTCCCGCAGGGAAGCTGCTACCATCGAATGTTTGCCCTCATTAGACTCCCCTCTGGAAGCGCTTTCACTGCAAGCTGCAGATTCCCTCCTAACAGCAAGCTTTAGCATAGGGTACTGAATTGTAACTTAAATGCGACTAATAAGGCGATTATGGCAAACAGAATATCTCCCGCAGGGAAGCTGCTACCATAAAATATTTGCCCTCATTAGACTCCCCTCTGGAAGCGCATTCACTTCAAGCTGCAGATTCCCTCCTAACAGCAAGCTTTAGGATAGGGTACTGAATTGTATCTTACTTTCGCCTAATAATGCGATTTTGGCAAAGAGAGTATCTCCCGCAGGGAAGCTGCTACCATCAAATGTTTGCCCTCATTAGACTACCCTGTGGAAGCGCTTTCACTGCAAGCTGCAGATTCCCTCCTAACTGCAAGCTTTAGGATAGGGTCCTGAATTGTAACTTACTTTCGCCTAATAATGCGATTTTGGCAAAGAGAGTATCTCCCGCAGGGAAGCTGCTACCATGAAATCTTTGCCCTCCTTACACTCCCCTCTGGAAACGCTTTCACTGCAAGCTGCAGATTCCCTCCTAACAGCAAGCTTTAGGATATGGTACTGAATTGTATCTTACTTTCACCTAATAATGCGATTTTGGCAAAGAGAGTATCTCCCGCAGGGAAGCTGCTACCATCAAATGTTTGCCCTCATTAGACTCCCCTCTGGAAGCGCTTTCACTGCAAGCTGCATATTCCCTCCTAACAGCAAGCTTTAGGAAAGGGTACTGAATTGTAACGTACTTTCGCCTAATAATGCGATTTTAGCAAAGAGACTTTCTCCCGCAGGGAAGCTGCTACCATCAAATGTTTGCCCTCATTAGACTCCCCTCTGGAAGCGCTTTCACTGCAAGCTGCAGATTCCCTCCTAACAGCAAGCTTTAGGATAGGGTACTGAATTGTAACTTACTTTCGCCTAACAATGCGATTTTGGCAAAGAGAGTATCTCCCGCAGGGAAGCTGCTACCATCAAATCTTTGTCCTCATTAGACTCCCCTCTGGAAGCGCTTTCACTGCAAGCTGCAGATTCCCTCCTAACAGCAAGCTTTAGGATAGGGTACTGAATTGTAACTTAACTGCAGCTAATAAGGCGATTGTGGCAAAGAGAGTATCTCCCGCAGGGAAGCTGCTACCATCAAATGTTTGCCCTCATTAGACTCCCCTCTGGAAGCGCTTTCACTGCAAGCTCCAGATTCCCTCCTAACAGCAAGCTTTAGGATAGGGTACTGAATTGTAACTTACTTTCGCCTAATAATGCGATTTTGGCAAAGAGAGTATCTCCCGCAGGGAAGCTGCTACCATCAAATGTTTGCCCTCATTAGACTCCCCTCTGGAAGCGCTTTCACTGCAAGCTGCCGATTCCCTCCTAACAGCAAGCTTTAGCATAGGGTACTGAATTGTAACTTAAATGCGACTAATAAGGCGATTATGGCAAACAGAATATCTCCCGCAGGGAAGCTGCTACCATCAAATATTTGCCCTCATTAGACTCCTTTCTGGAAGCGCATTCACTTAAAGCTGCAGATTCCCTCCTAACAGCAAGCTTTAGGATAGGGTACTGAATTGTAACTTACTTTCGCCTAATAATGCGATTTTGGCAAAGAGAGTATCTCCCGCAGGGAAGCTGCTACCATCAAATGTTTGCCCTCATTAGACTACCCTGTGGAAGCGCTTTCACTGCAAGCTGCAGATTCCCTCCTAACAGCAAGCTTTAGGATAGGGTACTGAATTGTAACTTACTTTCGCCTAATAATGCGATTTTGGCAAAGAGAGTATCTCCCGCAGGGAAGCTGCTACCATCAAATCTTTGCCCTCATTAGACTCCCCTCTGGAAGCGCTTTCACTGCAAGCTGCAGATTCCCTCCTAACTGCAAGCTTTAGGATAGGGTCCTGAATTGTAACTTACTTTCGCCTAATAATGCGATTTTGGCAAAGAGAGTATCTCCCGCAGGGAAGCTGCTACCATGAAATCTTTGCCCTCATTAGACTCCCCTCTGGAAGCGCTTTCACTGCAAGCTGCAGATTCCCTCCTAACAGCAAGCTTTAGGATATGGTACTGAATTGTATCTTACTTTCGCCTAATAATGCGATTTTGGAAAAGAGACTATCTCCCGCAGGGAAGCTGCTACCATCAAATGTTTGCCCTCATTAGACTCCCCTCTGGAAGCGCTTTCACTGCAAGCTGCAGATTCCCTCCTAACAGCAAGCTTTAGGAAAGTGTACTGAATTGTAACGTACTTTCGCCTAATAATGCGATTTTATCAAAGAGACTTTCTCCCGCAGGGAAGCTGCTACCATCAAATGTTTGCCCTCATTAGACTCCCCTCTGGAAGCGCTTTCACTGCAAGCTGCAGATTCCCTCCTAACAGCAAGCTTTAGGATAGGGTACTGAATTGTAACTTACTTTCGCCTAACAATGCGATTTTGGCAAAGAGAGTATCTCCCGCAGGGAAGCTGCTACCATCAAATTTTTGCCCTCATTAGACTCCCCTCTGGAAGCGCTTTCACTGCAAGCTGCAGATTCCCTCCTAACAGTAAGCTGTAGGACACTGTACTGAATTGTATCTTAACTGCGTATAATAATGCGATTTTGGCAAAGAGAGTATCTCCCGCTGGGAAGCTGCTACCATCAAATGTTTGCCCTCATTAGACTCCCCTCTGGAAGCGCTTTCACTGCAAGCTGCAGATTCCCTCCTAACAGCAAGCTTTAGGATAGGGTCCTGAATTGTAACTTAACTGCGGCTAATAAGGCGATTATTGCAAAGAGACTATCTCCTGCAGGGAAGCTGCTACCATCAAATGTTTGCCCTCATTAGACTCCTCTCTGGAAGCGCTTTCACTGCAAGCTGCAGATTCCCTCCTAACAGCAAGCTTTAGGATAGGGTACTGAATTGTAACTTACTTTCGCCTAATAATGCGATTTTGGCAAAGAGAGTATCACCCGCAGGGAAGCTGCTAACATCAAATGTTTGCCCTCATTAGATTCCCCTCTGGAAGCGCTTTCACTGCAAGCTGCAGATTCCCTCCTAACAGCAAGCTGTAGGACAGTGTACTGAATTGTAACTTAACTGCGGCTAATAAGGCGATTTTGGCAAAGAGAATATCTCCCGCAGGGAAGCTGCTACCATCAAATGTTTGCCCTCATTAGACTACCCTCTGGAAGCACTTTCACTGCAAGCTGCAGATTCCCTCCTAACTGCAAGCTTTAGGATAGGGTCCTGAATTGTAACTTACTTTCGCCTAATAATGCGATTTTGGCAAAGAGAGTATCTCCCGCAGGGAAGCTGCTACCATCAAATCTTTGCCCTCGTTAGACTCCCCTCTGGAAGCGCTTTCACTGCAAGCTGCAGATTCCCTCCTAACAGCAAGCTTTAGGATAGGGTACTGAATTGTAACTTACTTTCGCCTAATAATGCGATTTTGGCAAAGAGAGTATCTCCGGCAGGGAAGCTGCTACCATCAAATGTTTGCCCTCATTAGACTCCCCTCTGGAAGCGCTTTCACTGCAAGCTGCAGATTCCCTCCTAACAGCAAGCTTTAGGATAGGGTACTGAATTGTAACTTAACTGCGGCTAATAAGAAGAATTTGGCAAAGAGAATATCTCCCGCAGGGAAGCTGCTACCATCAAATGTTTGCCCTCATTAGACTCCCCTCTGGAAGCGCTTTCACTGCAAGCTGCAGATTCCCTCCTAACAGCAAGCTTTAGGATAGGGTACTGAATTGTAACTTACTTTCACCTAATAATGCGATTTTGGCAAAGAGAGTATCTCTCGCAGGGAAGCTGCTACCAGCAAATGTTTGCCCTCGTTAGACTCCCCTCTGGAAGCGCTTTCACTGCAAGCTGCAGACTCCCTCCTAACAGCAAGCTTTAGGATAGGGTACTGAATTGTAACTTACTTTCGCCTAATAATGCGATTTTGGCAAAGAGGGTATCTCCCGCAGGGAAGCTGCTACCATCAAATGTTTGCCCTCATTAGACTCCCCTCTGGAAGCGCTTTCACTGCAAGCTGCAGATTCCCTCCTAACAGCAAGCTTTAGGATAGGGTACTGAATTGTAACTTACTTTCGCCTAATAATGCGATTTTGGCAAAGAGACTATCTCCCGCAGGGAAGCTGTTACCATCAAATGTTTGCCCTCATTAGACTCCCCTCTGGAAGCGCATTCACTTCAAGCTGCAGATTCCCTCCTAACAGCAAGCTTTAGGATAGGGTACTGAATTGTATCTTACTTTCGCCTAATAATGCGATTTTGGAAAAGAGACTATCTCCCGCAGGGAAGCTGCTACCATCAAATGTTTGCCCTCGTTAGACTACCCTCTGGAAGCGCTTTCACTGCAAGCTGCAGATTCCCTCCTAACTGCAAGCTTTAGGATAGGGTCCTGAATTGTAACTTACTTTCGCCTAATAATGCGATTTTGGCAAAGAGAGTATCTCCCGCAGGGAAGCTGCTACCATCAAATGTTTGCCCTCATTAGACTCCCCTCTGGAAGCGCTTTCACTGCAAGCTGCAGATTCCCTCCTAACAGCAAGCTTTAGGATAGGGTACTGAATTGTAACTTACTTTCGCCTAATAATGCGATTTTGGCAAAGAGAGTATCTCCGGCAGGGAAGCTGCTACCATCAAATGTTTGCCCTCATTAGACTCCCCTCTGGAAGCGCTTTCACTGCAAGCTGCAGATTCCCTCCTAACAGCAAGCTTTAGGATAGGGTACTGAATTGTAACTTAACTGCGGCTAATAATGCGGTTTTGGCAAAGAGAGTATCTCCCGCAGGGAAGCTGCTACCATCAAATGTTTGCCCTCATTAGACTCCCCTCTGGAAGCGCTTTCACTGCAAGCTGCAGATTCCCTCCTAACAGCAAGATTTAGGATAGGGTACTGAATTGTAACGTACTTTCGCCTAATAATGCGATTTTAGCAAAGAGACTTTCTCCCGCAGGGAAGCTGCTACCATCAAATGTTTGCCCTCATTAGACTCCCCTCTGGAAGCGCTTTTACTGCAAGCTGCAGATTCCCTCCTAACAGCAAGCTTTAGGATAGGGTACTGAATTGTAACTTACTTTCGCCTAATAATGCGATTTTAGCAAAGAGACTTTCTCCCGCAGGGAAGCTGCTACCATCAAATGTTTGCCCTCATTAGACTCCCCTCTGGAAGCGCTTTTACTGCAAGCTGCAGATTCCCTCCTAACAGCAAGCTTTAGGATAGGGTACTGAATTGTAACTTACTTTCGCCTAATAATGCGATTTTGGCAAAGAGAGTATCTCCCGCAGGGAAGCTGCTACCATCAAATGTTTGCCCTCATTAGACTCCCCTCTGGAAGCGCTTTCACTGCAAGCTGCAGATTCCCTCCTAACAGCAAGCTTTAGGATAGGGTACTGAATTGTAACTTACTTTCGCCTAATAATGCGATTTTGGCAAAGAGAGTATCTCCCGCAGGGAAGCTGCTACCATCAAATGTTTGCCCTCATTAGACTCCCCTCTGGAAGCGCTTTCACTGCAAGCTGCAGATTCCCTCCTAACAGCAAGCTTTAGGATAGGGTACTGAATTGTAACTTACTTTCGCCTAATAATGCGATTTTGGCAAAGAGAGTATCTCCGGCAGGGAAGCTGCTACCATCAAATGTTTGCCCTCATTAGACTCCCCTCTGGAAGCGCTTTCACTGCAATCTGCAGATTCCCTCCTAACATCAAGCTTTTGGAAGGGGTACTGAATTGTATCTTTCTTTCGCCTAATAATGCGATTTTGGCAAAGAGAGTATCTCCCGCAGGGAAGCTGCTACCATCAAATGTTTGCCCTCATTAGACTACCCTCTGGAAGCGCTTTCACTGCAAGCTGAAGATTCCCTCCCAACAGCAAGCTTTAGGATAGGGTACTGAATTGTAACTTACTTTCGCCTAATAATGCGATTTTGGCAAAGAGAGTATCTCCCGCAGGGAAGCTGCTACCATCAAATGCTTGCCCTCATTAGACTCCCCTCTGGAAGCGCTTTCACTGCAAGCTGCAGATTCCCTCCTAACAGCAAGCTTTAGGATAGGGTACTGAATTGTAACTTAACTGCGGCTAATAAGGCGATTTTGTCAAAGAGAATATCTCCCGCAGGGAAGCTGTTACCATCAAATGTTTGCTCTCATTAGACTCCCCTCTGGAAGCGCTTTCACTGCAAGCTGCAGATTCCCTCCTAACAGCAAGCTTTGGGATAGGGTACAGAATTGTAACTTACTTTCGCCTAATAATGCGATTATGGAAAAGAGTATCTCCCGCAGGGAAGCTGCTACCATCAAATGTTTTCCCTCGTTAGACTACCCTCTGGAAGCGCTTTCACTGCAAGCTGCAGATTCCCTCCTAACTGCAAGGTTTAGGATAGGGTACTGAATTGTATCTTACTTTCGCCTAATAATGCGATTTTGGCAAAGAGAGTATCTCCCGCAGGGAAGCTGCTACCATCAAATGTTTGCCCTCATTAGACTCCCCTCTGGAAGCGCTTTCACTGCAAGCTGCAGATTCCCTCCTAACAGCAAGCTTTAGGAAAGGGTACTGAATTGTAACTTACTTTCACCTAATAATGCGATTTTGGAAAAGAGAGTATCTCCCGCAGGGAAGCTGCTACCATCAAATGTTTGCCCTCATTAGACTCCCCTCTGGAAGCGCTTTCACTGCAAGCTGCAGATTCCCTCCTAACAGCAAGCTTTAGGATAGGGTACTGAATTGTAACGTACTTTCGCCTAATAATGCGATTATAGCAAAGAGACTTTCTCCCGCAGGGAAGCTGCTACCATCAAATGTTTGCCCTCATTAGACTCCCCTCTGGAAGCGCTTTCACTGCAAGCTGCAGATTCCCTCCTAACAGCAAGCTTTAGGATAGGGTACTGAATTGTAACTTACTTTCGCCTAATAATGCGATTTTGGCAAAGAGAGTATCTCCCGCAGGGAAGCTGCTACCATCAAATCTTTGCCCTCATTAGACTCCCCTCTGGAAGCGCTTTCACTGCAAGCTGCAGATTCCCTCCTAACAGCAAGCTTTAGCATAGGGTACTGAATTGTAACTTACTTTCGCCTAATAATGCGATTTTGGAAAAGAGACTATCTCCCGCAGGGAAGCTGCTACCATCAAATGTTTGCCCTCATTAGACTCCCCTCTGGAAGCGCTTTCACTGCAAGCTGCAGATTCCCTCCTAACAGCAAGCTTTAGGATAGGGTACTGAATTGTAACTTACTTTCGCCTAATAATGCGATTTTGGCAAAGAGACTATCTCCCGCAGGGAAGCTGCTACCATCAAATCTTTGCCCTCATTAGACTCCCCTCTGGAAGCGCTTTCACTGCAAGCTGCAGATTCCCTCCTAACAGCAAGCTTTAGGATAGGGTACTGAATTGTAACGTACTTTCGCCTAATAATGCGATTTTGGCAAAGAGAGTATCTCCCGCAGGGAAGCTGCTACCATCAAATGTTTGCCCTCATTAGACTCCCCTCTGGAAGCGCTTTCACTGCAAGCTGCAGATTCCCTCCCAACAGCAAGCTTTAGGATAGGGTACTGAATTGTAACTTACTTTCGCCTAATAATGCGATTTTGGCAAAGAGAGTATCTCCCGCAGGGAAGCTGCTACCATCAAATGCTTGCCCTCATTAGACTCCCCTCTGGAAGCGCTTTCACTGCAAGCTGCAGATTCCCTCCTAACAGCAAGCTTTAGGATAGGGTACTGAATTGTAAATTAACTGCGGCTAATAAGGCGATTTTGTCAAAGAGAATATCTCCCGCAGGGAAGCTGTTACCATCAAATGTTTGCTCTCATTAGACTCCCCTCTGGAAGCGCTTTCACTGCAAGCTGCAGATTCCCTCCTAACAGCAAGCTTTAGGATAGGGTACTGAATTGTAACTTACTTTCGCCTAATAATGCTATTATGGAAAAGAGTATCTCCCGCAGGGAAGCTGCTACCATCAAATGTTTGCCCTCGTTAGACTACCCTCTGGAAGCGCTTTCACTGCAAGCTGCAGATTCCCTCCTAACTGCAAGGTTTAGGATAGGGTCCTGAATTGTATCTTACTTTCGCCTAATAATGCGATTTTGGCAAAGAGAGTATCTCCCGCAGGGAAGCTGCTACCATCAAATGTTTGCCCTCATTAGACTCCCCTCTGGAAGCGCTTTCACTGCAAGCTGCAGATTCCCTCCTAACAGCAAGCTTTAGGATAGGGTACTGAATTGTAACTTACTTTCGTCTAATCATGCGATTTTGGAAAAGAGAGTATCTCCCGCAGGGAAGCTGCTACCATCAAATGTTTGCCCTCATTAGACTCCCCTCTGGAAGCGCTTTCACTGCAAGCTGCAGATTCCCTCCTAACAACAAGCTTTAGGATAGGGTACTGAATTGTAACGTACTTTCGCCTAATAATGCGATTTTAGCAAAGAGACTTTCTCCCGCAGGGAAGCTGCTACCATCAAATGTTTGCCCTCATTAGACTCCCCTCTGGAAGCGCTTTCACTGCAAGCTGCAGATTCCCTCCTAACAGCAAGCTTTAGGATAGGGTACTGAATTGTAACTTACTTTCGCCTAATAATGCGATTTTGGCATAGAGAGTATCTCCCGCAGGGAAGCTGCTACCATCAAATGTTTGCCCTCATTAGACTCCCCTCTGGAAGCGCTTTCACTGCAAGCTGCAGATTCCCTCCTAACAGCAAGCTTTAGGATAGGGTACTGAATTGTAACTTAACTGCGGCTAATAAGGCGATTATGGCAAAGAGACTATCTCCCGCAGGGAAGCTGCTACCATCAAATGTTTGCCCTCATTAGACTCCCCTCTGGAAGCGCTTTCACTGCAAGCTGCAGATTCCCTCCTAACAGCAAGCTTTAGCATAGGGTACTGAATTGTAACTTACTTTCGCCTAATAATGCGATTTTGGCAAAGAGAGTATCACCCGCAGGGAAGCTGCTAACATCAAATGTTTGCCCTCATTAGACTCCCCTCTGGAAGCGCTTTCACTGCAAGCTGCAGATTCCCTCCTAACAGCAAGCTGTAGGACAGTGTACTGAATTGTAACTAAACTGCGGCTAATAAGGCGATTTTGTCAAAGAGAATATCTCCCGCAGGGAAGCTGCTACCATCAAATGTTTGCCCTCATTAGACTCCCCTCTGGAAGCGCTTTCACTGCAAGCTGCAGATTCCCTCCTAACAGCAAGCTTTAGGATAGGGTCCTGAATTGTAACTTACTTTCGCCTAATAATGCGATTTTGGCAAAGAGACTATCTCCCGCAGGGAAGCTGCTACCATCAAATGTTTGCCCTCATTAGACTCCCCTCTGGAAGCGCTTTCACTGCAAGCTGCAGATTCCCTCCTAACAGCAAGCTTTAGCATAGGGTACTGAATTGTAACTTACTTTCGCCTAATAATGCGATTTTGGCAAAGAGAGTATCACCCGCAGGGAAGCTGCTAACATCAAATGTTTGCCCTCATTAGACTCCCCTCTGGAAGCGCTTTCACTGCAAGCTGCAGATTCCCTCCTAACAGCAAGCTGTAGGACAGTGTACTGAATTGTAACTAAACTGCGGCTAATAAGGCGATTATGGCAAAGAGAATATCTCCCGCAGGGAAGCTGCTACCATCAAATATTTGCCCTCATTAGACTCCCCTCTGGAAGCGCATTCACTTCAAGCTGCAGATTCCCTCCTAACAGCAAGCTTTAGGATAGGGTACTGAATTGTAACTTACTTTCGCCTAATAATGCGATTTTGGAAAAGAGACTATCTCCCGCAGGGAAGCTGCTACCATCAAATGTTTGCCCTCATTAGCCTACCCTGTGGAAGCGCTTTCACTGCAAGCTGCATATTCCCTCCTAACTGCAAGCTTTAGGATAGGGTCCTGAATTGTAACTTACTTTCGCCTAATAGTGCGATTTTGGCAAAGAGAGTATCTCCCGCAGGGAATCTGCTACCATCAAATCTTTGCCCTCATTAGACTCCCCTCTGGAAGCGCTTTCACTGCAAGCTGCAGATTCCCTCCTAACAGCAAGATTTAGGATAGGGTACTGAATTGAAACTTACTTTCGCCTAATAATGCGATTTTGGCAAAGAGAGTATCTCCCGCAGGGAAGCTGCTACCATCAAATGTTTGCCCTCGTTAGACTACCCTCTGGAAGCGCTTTCACTGCAAGCTGCAGATTCCCTCCTAACAGCAAGCTTTAGGATAGGGTACTGAATTGTAACTTACTTTCGCCTAATAATGCGATTTTGGCAAAGAGAGTATCTCCCGCAGGGAAGCTGCTACCATCAAATGTTTGCCCTCATTAGACTCCCCTCTGGAAGCGCTTTCACTGCAAGCTGCAGATTCCCTCCTAACAGCAAGCTTTAGGATAGGGTACTGAATTGTAACTTAACTGCGGCTAATAAGGCGGTTTTGGCAAAGAGAATATCTCCCGCAGGGAAGCTGCTACCATCAAAAGTTTGCTCTCATTAGACTCCCCTCTGGAAGCGCTTTCACTGCAAGCTGCAGATTCCCTCCTAACAGCAAGCTTTAGGATAGGGTACTGAATTGTAACTTACTTTCGCCTAATAATGCGATTATGGAAAAGAGTATCTCCCGCAGGGAAGCTGCTACCATCAAATGTTTGCCCTCGTTAGACTACCCTCTGGAAGCGCTTTCACTGCAAGCTGCAGATTCCCTCCTAACAGCAAGCTTTAGGATAGGGTACTGAATTGTAACTTACTTTCACCTAATAATGCGATTTTGGAAAAGAGAGTATCTCCCGCAGGGAAGCTGCTACCATCAAATGTTTGCCCTCATTAGACTCCCCTCTGGAAGCGCTTTCACTGCAAGCTGCAGATTCCCTCCTAACAGCAAGCTTTAGGATAGTGTACTGAATTGTAACGTACTTTCGCCTAATAATGCGATTTTAGCAAAGAGACTTTCTCCCGCAGGGAAGCTGCTACCATCAAATGTTTGCCCTCATTAGACTCCCCTCTGGAAGCGCTTTCACTGCAAGCTGCAGATTCCCTCCTAACAGCAAGCTTTAGGATAGGGTACTGAATTGTAACTTACTTTCGCCTAATAATGCGATTTTGGCAAAGAGAGTATCTCCCGCAGGGAAGCTGCTACCATCAAATGTTTGCCCTCATTAGACTCCCCTCTGGAAGCGCTTTCACTGCAAGCTGCAGATTCCCTCCTAACAGCAAGCTTTAGGATAGGGTACTGAATTGTAACTTAACTGCGGCTAATAAGGCGATTTTGGCAAAGAGACTATCTCCCGCAGGGAAGCTGCTACCATCAAATGTTTGCCCTCATTAGACTCCCCTCTGGAAGCGCTTTCACTGCAAGCTGCAGATTCCCTCCTAACAGCAAGCTTTAGCATAGGGTACTGAATTGTAACTTACTTTCGCCTAATAATGCGATTATGGCAAAGAGAGTATCACCCGCAGGGAAGCTGCTAACATCAAATGTTTGCCCTCATTAGACTCCCCTCTGGAAGCGCTTTCACTGCAAGCTGCAGATTCCCTCCTAACAGCAAGCTGTAGGACAGTTTACTGAATTGTAACTAAACTGCGGCTAATAAGGCGATTTTGGCAAAGAGAGTATCTCCCGCAGGGAAGCTGCTACCATCAAATGTTTGCCCTCATTAGACTACCCTCTGGAAGCGCTTTCACTGCAAGCTGCAGATTCCCTCCTAACAGCAAGCTTTAGGATAGGGTCCTGAATTGTAACTTACTTTCGCCTAATAATGCGATTTTGGCAAAGAGAGTATCTCCCGCAGGGAAGCTGCTACCATCAAATGTTTGCCCTCATTAGACTCCCCTCTGGAAGCGCTTTCACTGCAAGCTGCAGATTCCCTCCTAACAGCAAGCTTTAGGATAGGGTACTGAATTGTAACTTACTTTCGCCTAATAATGCGATTTTGGCAAAGAGAGTATCTCCCGCAGGGAAGCTGCTACCATCAAATCTTTGCCCTCATTAGACTCCCCTCTGGAAGCGCTTTCACTGCAAGCTGCAGATTCCCTCCTAACAGCAAGCTTTAGGATAGGGTACTGAATTGTAACTTAACTGCGGCTAATAAGGCGATTATGGCAAAGAGAATATCTCCCGCAGGGAAGCTGCTACCATCAAATATTTGCCCTCATTAGACTCCCCTCTGGAAGCGCATTCACTTCAAGCTGCAGATTCCCTCCTAACAGCAAGCTTTAGGATAGGGTACTGAATTGTAACTTACTTTCGCCTAATAATGCGATTTTGGAAAAGAGACTATCTCCCGCAGGGAAGCTGCTACCATCAAATATTTGCCCTCATTAGACTCCCCTCTGGAAGCGCTTTCACTGCAAGCTGCAGATTCCCTCCTAACAGCAAGCTTTAGGATAGGGTACTGAATTGTAACTTACTTTCGCCTAATAATGCGATTTTGGCAAAGAGAGTATCTCCCGCAGGGAAGCTGCTACCATCAAATCTTTGGCCTCATTAGACTCCCCTCTGGAAGCGCTTTCACTGCAAGCTGCAGATTCCCTCCTAACAGCAAGCTTTAGGATAGGGTACTGAATTGTAACTTACTTTCGCCTAATAATGCGATTTTGGCAAAGAGAGTATCTCCCGCAGGGAAGCTGCTACCATCAAATGTTTGCCCTCATTAGACACCCCTCTGGAAGCGCTTTCACTGCAAGCTGCAGATTCCCTCCTAACAGCAAGCTTTAGGATAGGGTACTGAATTGTAACTTACTTTGGCCTTATAATGCGATTTTGGCAAAGAGAGTATCTCCCGCAGGGAAGCTGCTACCATCAAATGTTTGCCCTCATTAGACTCCCCTCTGGAAGCGCTTTCACTGCAAGCTGCAGATTCCCTCCTAACAGCAAGCTTTAGGATAGGGTACTGAATTGTAACTTAACTGCGGCTAATAAGGTGATTATGGCAAAGAGAATATCTCCCGCAGGGAAGCTGCTACCATCAAATATTTGCCCTCATTAGACTCCCCTCTGGAAGCGCTTTCACTGCAACCTGCAGATTCCCTCCTAACAGCAAGCTTTAGGATAGGGTACTGAATTGTATCTTAACTGCGGCTAATAACGCGATTATAGCAAAGAGACTATCTCCCGCAGGGAAGCTGCTACCATCAAATGTTTGCCCTCATTAGACTCCCCTCTGGAAGCGCTTTCACTGCAAGCTACAGATTCCCTCCTAACAGCAAGCTTTAGGACAGGGTACTGAATTGTAACTTAACTGCGGCTAATAAGGCGATTATGGCAAAGAGAATATCTCCCGCAGGGAAGCTGGTACCATCAAATATTTGCCCTAATTAGACTCCCCTCTGGAAGTGCTTTCACTGCAAGCTGCAGATTCCCTCCTAACAGCAAGCTTTAGGATAGGGTACTGAATTGTAACTTACTTTCGCCTAATAATGCGATTTTGGCAAAGAGACTCTCTCCCGCAGGGAAGCTGCTACCATCAAATGTTTGCCCTCATTAGACTCCCCTCTGGAAGCGCTTTCACTGCAAGCTGCAGATTCCCTCCTAACAGCAAGCTTTAGGATAGGGTCCTGAATTGTAACTCACTTTTGCCTAATAATGCGATTATGGCAAAGAGAGTATCACCCGCAGGGAAGCTGCTACCATCAAATGTTTGCCCTCATTAGACTCCACTCTGGAAGCGCTTTCACTGCAAGCTGCAGATTCCTTCCTAACAGCAAGCTTTAGGATAGGGTACTGAATTGTAACTTAACTGCGGCTAATAAGGCGATTTTGGCAAAGAGAGTATCTCCCGCAGGGAAGCTGCTACCATCAAATTTTTGCCCTCGTTAGACTCCCCTCTGGATGCGCTTTCACTGCAAGCTGCAGATTCCCTCCTAACAGCAACTTTAGGTTAGGGTACTGAATTGTAACTTACTTTCGCCTAATAATGCGATTTTGGCAAAGAGAGTATCTCCCGCAGGGAAGCTGCTACCATCAAATCTTTGCCCTCATTAGACTCCCCTCTGGAAGCGCTTTCACTGCAAGCTGCAGATTCCCTCCTAACAGCAAGCTTTAGTATATGGTACTGAATTGTAACTTACTTGCGCCTAATAATGCGATTATGGCAAGGAGACTATCTCCCGCAGGGAAGCTGCTACCATCAAATGTTTGCCCTCATTAGACTCCCCTCTGGAAGCGCTTTCACTGCAAGCTGCAGATTCCCTCCTAACAGCAAGCTTTAGGATAGGGTACTGAATTGTAACTTAACTGCGGCTAATAAGGCGATTTTGGCAAAGAGAGTATCTCCCGCAGGGAAGCTGCTACCATCAAATATTTGCCCTCATTAGACTCCCCTCTGGAAGCGCTTTCACTGCAAGCTGCAGATTCCCTCCTAACAGCAAGCTTTAGGATAGGGTACTGAATTGTATCTTCCTTTCGCCTAATAATGCGATTTTGGCAAAGAGACTATCTCCCGCAGGGAAGCTGCTACCATCAAATCTTTGCCCTCATTAGACTCCCCTCTGGAAGCGCTTTCACTGCAAGCTGCAGATTCCCTCCTAACAGCAAGCTTTAGGATAGGGTCCTGAATTGTAACTTACTTTCGCCTAATAATGCGATTTTGGCAAAGAGAGTATCTCCCGCAGGGAAGCTGCTACCATCAAATATTTGCCCTCATTAGACTCCCCTCTGGAAGCGCTTTCACTGCAAGCTGCAGATTCCCTCCTAACAGCAAGCTTTAGCATAGGGTACTGAATTGTAACTTACTTTCGCCTAATAAGGTGATTTTGGAAAAGAGAATATCTCCCGCAGGGAAGCTGTTACCATCAAATGTTTGCCCTCATTAGACTCCCCTCTGGAAGCGCTTTCACTGCAAGCGGCAGATTCCCACCTAAGAGCAAGCTTTAGGATAGGGTACTGAATTGTAACTTACTTTCGCCTAAAAAGGCGATTTTGGCAAAGAGAATATCTCCCGCAGGGAAGCTGCTACCATCAAATATTTGCCCTCATTAGACTCCCCTCTGGAAGGGCTTTCACTGCAAGCTGCAGATTCCCTCCTAACAGCAAGCTTTAGGATAGGGTACTGAATTGTAACTTAACTGCAGCTAATAATGCAATTCTGGCAAAGAGAGTATCTCCCGCAGGGAAGCTGCTACCATCAAATGTTTGCCCTCATTAGACTACCCTCTGGAAGCGCTTTCACTGCAAGCTGCAGATTCCCTCCTAACAGCAAGCTTTAGGATAGGGTACTGAATTGAAACTTACTTCCGCCTAATAATGCGATTTTGGCAAAGAGAGTATCACCCGCAGGGAAGCTGCTAACATCAAATGTTTGCCCTCATTAGACTCCCCTCTGGAAGCGCTTTCACTGCAAGCTGCAGATTCCCTCCTAACAGCAAGCTGTAGGGCAGTGTACTGAATTGTAACTTAACTGCGGCTAATAAGGCGATTTTGGCAAAGAGAATATCTCCCGCAGGGAAGCTGCTACCATCAAATATTTGCCCTCATTAGACTCCCCTCTGGAAGCGCTTTCACTGCAAGCTGCAGATTCCCTCCTAACAGCAAGCTTTAGGATAGGGTACTGAATTGTAACTTACTTTCGCCTAATAATGCGATTTTGGCAAAGAGAGTATCTCCCGCAGGGAAGATGCTACAATCAAATATTTGCCCTCATTAGACTCCCCTCTGGAAGCGCTTTCACTGCAAGCTGCAGATTCCCTCCTAACAGCAAGCTTTAGGATAGGGTACTGAATTGTAACTTACTTTCGCCTAATAATGCGATTTTGGCAAAGAGAATATCTCCCGCAGGGAAGCTGCTACCATCAAATGTTTGCCCTCATTAGACTCCCCTCTGGAAGCGCTTTCACTGCAAGCTGCAGATTCCCTCCTAACAGCAAGCTTTAGGATAGGGTACTGAATTGTAACTTAACTGCGGCTAATAAGGCGATTATGGCAAAGAGAATATCTCCCGCTGGGAAGCTGCTACCATCAAATATTTGCCCTCATTAGACTCCCCTCTGGAAGCGCTTTCACTGCAAGCTGCAGATTCCCTCCTAACAGCAAGCTTTAGGATAGGGTCCTGAATTGTAACTTACTTTTGCCTAATAATGCGATTTTGGCAAAGAGAGTATCACCCGCAGGGAAGCTGCTAACATTAAATGTTTGCCCTCATTAGACTCCACTCTGGAAGCGCTTCCACTGCAAGCTGCAGATTCCTTCCTAACAGCAAGCTTTAGGATAGGGTACTGAATTGTAACTTAACAGCGGCTAATAAGGCGATTTTGGCAAAGAGAGTATCTCCCGCAGGGAAGCTGCTACCATCAAATTTTTGCCCTCGTTAGACTCCCCTCTGGAAGCGCTTTCACTGCAAGCTGCAGATTCCCTCCTAACAGCAAGCTTTAGGATAGGGTCCTGAATTGTAACTTACTTTTGCCTAATAATGCGATTTTGGCAAAGAGAGTATCACCCGCAGGGAAGCTGCTAACATTAAATGTTTGCCCTCATTAGACTCCACTCTGGAAGCGCTTCCACTGCAAGCTGCAGATTCCTTCCTAACAGCAAGCTTTAGGATAGGGTACTGAATTGTATCTTAACTGCGGCTAATAAGGCGATTTTGGCAAAGAGAGTATCTCCCGCAGGGAAGCTGCTACCATCAAATTTTTGCCCTCGTTAGACTCCCCTCTGGAAGCGCTTTCACTGCAAGCTGCAGATTCCCTCCTAAAAGCAAGCTTTAGGAAAGGGTACTGAATTGTAACTTACTTTTGCCTAATAATGCGATTTTGGCAAAGAGAGTATCTCCCGCAGGGAAGCTGCTACCATCAAATATTTGCCCTCATTAGACTCCCCTCTGGAAGCGCTTTCACTGCAAGCTGCAGATTCCCTCCTAACAGCAAGCTTTAGCATAGGGTACTGAATTGTAACTTACTTTCGCCTAATAATGCGATTTTGGCAAAGAGAGTATCTCCCGCAGGGAAGCTGCTACCATCAAATGTTTGCCCTCATTAGACTCCCCTCTGGAAGCGCTTTCACTGCAAGCTGCAGATTCCCTCCTAACAGCAAGCTTTAGGATAGGGTACTGAATTGTAACTTCCTTTCGCCTAATAATGCGATTTTGGCAAAGAGAGTATCTCCCGCAGGGAAGCTGCTACCATCAAATGTTTGCCCTCATTAGACTCCCCTCTGGAAGCGCTTTCACTGCAAGCTGCAGATTCCCTCCTAACAGCAAGCTTTAGGACACTGTACTGAATTGTAACTTAACTGCGGCTAATAAGGAGAATTTGGCAAAGAGAATATCTCCCGCAGGGAAGCTGCTACCATCAAATGTTTGCCCTCATTAGACTCCCCTCTGGAAGCGCTTTCACTGCAAGCTGCAGATTCCCTCCTAACAGCAAGCTTTAGGATAGGGTACTGAATTGTAACTTACTTTCGCCTAATAATGCGATTTTGGCAAAGAGAGTATCTCCCGCAGGGAAGCTGCTACCATCAAATATTTGCCCTCATTAGACTCCCCTCTGGAAGCGCTTTCACTGCAAGCTGCAGATTCCCTCCTAACAGCAAGCTTTAGGATAGGGTACTGAATTGTAACTTACTTTCGCCTAATAAGGCGATTTTGGAAAAGAGAATATCTCCCGCAGGGAAGCTGTTACCATCTAATGTTTGCCCTCATTAGACTCCCCTCTGGAAGCGCTTTCACTGCAAGCTGCAGATTCCCTCCTAACAGCAAGCTTTAGGATAGGGTACTGAATTGTAACTTAACTGCGGCTAATAAGGCGATTATGGCAAAGAGAATATCTCCCGCAGGGAAGCTGCTACCATCAAATATTTGCCCTCATTAGACTCCCCTCTGGAAGCGCTTTCACTGCAAGCTGCAGATTCCCTCCTAACAGCAAGCTTTAGGATAGGGTACTGAATGGTAACTTACTTTCGCCTAATAATGCGATTTTGGCAAAGAGAGTATCTCCCGCAGGGAAGCTGCTACCATCAAATGTTTGCCCTCATTAGACTCCCCTCTGGAAGCGCTTTCACTGCAAGCTGCAGATTCCCTCCTAACAGCAAGCTATAGGATAGGGTACTGCATTGTATCTTAGTTTCGCCTAATAAAGCTATTTTGGCAAAGAGAGTATCTCCCGCAGGGAAGCTGCTACCATCAAATGTTTGCTCTCATTAGACTCCCCTCTGGAAGCGCTTTCACTGCAAGCTGCAGATTCCCTCCTAATAGCAAGCTTTAGGATAGGGTACTGAATTGTAACTTACTTTCGCCTAATAAGGTGATTTCGGAAAAGAGAGTATCTCCCGCAGGGAAGCTGCTACCATCAAATGTTTGCCCTCATTAGACTCCCCTCTGGAAGCGCTTTCACTGCAAGCTGCAGATTCCCTCCTAACAGCAAGCTTTAGGATAGGGTACTGAATTGTAACTTACTTTCGCCTAATAAGGTGATTTTGGCAAAGAGAGTATCTCCCGCAGGGAAGCTGCTACCATCAAATGTTTGCCCTCATTAGACTCCCCTCTGGAAGCGCTTTCACTGCAAGCTGCAGATTCCCTCCTAACAGCAAGCTTTAGGATAGGGTACTGAATTGTAACTTACTTTCGCCTAATAATGCGATTTTGGAAAAGAGAGTATCACCCGCAGGGAAGCTGCTAACATCAAATGTTTGCCCTCATTAGACTCCCCTCTGGAAGCGCTTTCACTGCAAGCTGCAGATTCCCTCCTAACAGCAAGCTGTAGGGCAGTGTACTGAATTGTAACTTAACTGCGGCTAATAAGGCGATTTTGGCAAAGAGAATATCTCCCGCAGGGAAGCTGCTACCATCAAATATTTGCCCTCATTAGACTCCCCTCTGGAAGCGCTTTCACTGCAAGCTGCAGATTCCCTCCTAACAGCAAGCTTTAGGATAGGGTACTGAATTGTAACTTACTTTCGCCTAATAATGCGATTTTGGCAAAGAGAGTATCTCCCGCAGGGAAGCTGCTACCATCAAATGTTTGCCCTCATTAGACTCCCCTCTGGAAGCGCTTTCACTGCAAGCTGCAGATTCCCTCCTAACAGCAAGCTTTAGGATAGGGTACTGAATTGTAACTTACTTTCGCCTAATAATGCGATTTTGGCAAAGAGAATATCTCCCGCAGGGAAGCTGCTACCATCAAATGTTTGCCCTCATTAGACTCCCCTCTGGAAGCGCTTTCACTGCAAGCTGCAGATTCCCTCCTAACAGCAAGCTTTAGGATAGGGTACTGAATTGTAACTTAACTGCGGCTAATAAGGCGATTATGGCAAAGAGAATATCTCCCGCAGGGAAGCTGCTACCATCAAATATTTGCCCTCATTAGACTCCCCTCTGGAAGTGCTTTCACTGCAAGCTGCAGATTCCCTCCTAACAGCAAGCTTTAGGATAGGGTACTGAATTGTAACTTACTTTCGCCTAATAATGCGATTTTGGCAAAGAGAGTATCTCCCGCAGGGAAGCTGCTACCATCAAATGTTTGCCCTCATTAGACTCCCCTCTGGAAGCGCTTTCACTGCAAGCTGCAGATTCCCTCCTAACAGCAAGCTTTAGGATAGGGTCCTGAATTGTAACTTACTTTTGCCTAATAATGCGATTTTGGCAAAGAGAGTATCACCCGCAGGGAAGCTGCTAACATTAAATGTTTGCCCTCATTAGACTCCCCTCTGGAAGCGCTTTCACTGCAAGCTGCAGATTCCTTCCTAACAGCAAGCTTTAGGATAGGGTACTGAATTGTAACTTAACTGCGGCTAATAAGGAGATTTTGGCAAAGAGAGTATCTCCCGCAGGGAAGCTGCTACCATCAAACTTTTGCCCTCGTTAGACTCCCCTCTGGAAGCGCTTTCACTGCAAGCTGCAGATTCCCTCCTAACAGCAAGCTTTAGGATAGGGTACTGAATTGTAACTTACTTTCGCCTAATAATGCGATTTTGGCAAAGAGAGTATCTCCCGCAGGGAAGCTGCTACCATCAAATGTTTGCCCTCATTAGACTCCCCTCTGGAAGCGCTTTCACTGCAAGCTGCAGATTCCGTCCTAACAGCAAGCTTTAGGATAGGGTACTGAATTGTATCTTAACTGCGCCTATAAGGCGATTTTGGCAAAGAGAGTATCTCCCGCAGGGAAGCTGCTACCATCAAATTTTTGCCCTCGTTAGACTCCCCTCTGGAAGCGCTTTCACTGCAAGCTGCAGATTCCCTCCTAACAGCAACTTCAGGTTAGGGTACTGAATTGTAACTTACTTTAGCCTAATAATGCGATTTTGGCAAAGAGAGTATCTCCTGCAGGGAAGCTGCTACCATCAAATGTTTGCCCTCATTAGACTCCCCTCTGGAAGCGCTTTCACTGCAAGCTGCAGATTCCCTCCTAACAGCAAGCTTTAGGATAGGGTACTGAATTGTAACTTAACTGCGGCTAATAAGGCGATTATGGCAAAGAGAATATCTCCCGCAGGGAAGCTGCTACCATCAAATATTTGCCCTCATTACACTCCCCTCTGGAAGCGCTTTCACTGCAAGCTGCAGATTCCCTCCTAACAGCAAGCTTTAGGATAGGGTACTGAATGGTAACTTACTTTCGACTAATAATGCGATTTTGGCAAAGAGAGTATCTCCCGCAGAGAATCTGCTACCATCAAATGTTTGCCCTCATTAGACACCGCTCTGGAAGCGCTTTCACTGCAAGCTGCAGATTCCCTCCTAACAGCAAGCTTTAGGATATGGTACTGCATTGTATCTTAGTTTCGACTAATAATGCTATTTTAGCAAAGAGAGTATCTCCCGCAGGGAAGCTGCTACCATCAAATGTTTGCCCTCATTAGACTCCCCTCTGGAAGCGCTTTCACTGCAAGCTGCAGATTCCCTCCTAACAGCAAGCTTTAGGATAGGGTACTGAATTGTAACTTACTTTCAACTAATAATGCGATTTTGGCAAAGAGACTATCTCCCGCAGGGAAGCTGCTACCATCAAATGTTTGCCCTCCTTAGACTCCCCTCTAGAAGTGCTTTCACTGCAAGCTGCAGATTCCCTCCTAACAGCAAGCTTTAGGATAGTGTACTGAATTGTACCTTACTTTCGCCTAATAATGCGGTTTTTTCAAAGAGAATATCTCCCGCAGGGAAGCTGCTACCATCAAATGTTTGCCCTCATTAGACTCCCCTCTGGAAGCGCTTTCACTGCAAGCTGCAGATTCCCTCCTAACAGCAAGCTGTAGGACACTGTACTGAATTGTATCTTAACTGTGTCTAATAAGGAGATTTTGGCAAAGAGAATATCTCCCGCAGGGAAGCTGCTACCATCAAATGTTTGCCCTCATTAGACTCCCCTCTGGAAGCGCTTTCACTGCAAGCTGCAGATTCCCTCCTAACAGCAAGCTTTAGGATAGGGTACTGAATTGTAACTTACTTTCGCGTAATAATGCGATTTTGGCAAAGAGACTATCTCCCGCAGGGAAGCTGCTACCATCAAATGTTTGCCCTCCTTAGACTCCCCTCTAGAAGTGCTTTCACTGCAAGCTGCAGATTCCCTCCTAACAGCAAGCTTTAGGATAGTGTACTGAATTGTAACTTACTTTCGCCTAATAATGCGGTTTTTTCAAAGAGAATATCTCCCGCAGGGAAGCTGCTACCATCAAATGTTTGCCCTCATTAGACTCCCCTCTGGAAGCGCTTTCACTGCAAGCTGCAGATTCCCTCCTAACAGCAAGCTGTAGGACACTGTACTGAATTGTATCTTAACTGCGTCTAATAAGGAGATTTTGGCAAAGAGAATATCTCCCGCAGGGAAGCTGCTACCATCAAATGTTTGCCCTCATTAGACTCCCCTCTGGAAGCGCTTTCACTGCAAGCTGCAGATTCCCTCCTAACAGCAAGCTTTAGGATAGGGTACTGAATTGTAACTTACTTTCGCCTAAAAATGCGATTTTGGCAAAGAGAGTATCTTCCGCAGGGAAGCTGCTACAATCAAATGTTTGCCCTCATTAGACTCCCCTCTGGAAGTGCTTTCACTGCAAGCTGCAGATTCCCTCCTAACAGCAATCTTTAGGATAGGGTACTGAATTGTAACTTACTTTCGCCTAATAATGCGATTTTGGAAAAGAGAGTATCTCCCGCAGGAAAGCTGCTACCATCAAATGTTTGCCCTCATTAGACTCCCCTCTGGAAGCGCTTTCACTGCAAGCTGCAGATTCCCTCCTAACAGCAAGCTTTAGGATAGGGTACTGAATTGTAACTTACTTTCGCCTAATAATGCGATTTTGGCAAAGAAAGTATCTCCCGCAGGGAAGCTGCTACCATCAAATATTTGCCCTCATTAGACTACCCTCTGGAAGCGCTTTCACTGCAAGCTGCAGATTCCCTCCTAACAGCAAGCTTTAGGATAGGGTACTGAATTGTAACTTACTTTCGCCTAATAATGCGATTTTGGAAAAGAGACTATCTCCCGCAGGGAAGCTGCTACCATCAAATGTTTGCCCTCATTAGACTCCCCTCTGGAAGCGCTTTCACTGCAAGCTGCAGATTCCCTCCTAACAGCAAGCTTTAGGATAGGGTACTGAATTGTAACTTACTTTCGCGTAATAATGCGATTTTGGAGAAGAGACTATCTCCCGCAGGGAAGCTGCTACCATCAAATGTTTGCCCTCATTAGACTCCCCTCTGGAAGCGCTTTCACTGCAAGCTGCAGATTCCCTCCTAACAGCAAGCTTTAGGATAGGGTACTGAATTGTAACTTACTTTCGCCTAATAATGCGATTTTGGAAAAGAGACTATCTCCCGCAGGGAAGCTGCTACCATCAAATGTTTGCCCTCATTAGACTCCCCTCTGGAAGCGCTTTCACTGCAAGCTGCAGATTCCCTCCTAACAGCAAGCTTTAGGATAGGGTACTGAATTGTAACTTAACTGCGGCGACTAAGGCGATATTGTCAAAGAGAATAGCTCCCGCAGGGAAGATGCTACCATCAAATATTTGCCCTCATTAGACTCCCCTCTGGAAGCGCTTTCACTGCAAGCTGCAGATTCCCTCCTAACAGCAAGCTTTAGGATAGGGTACTGAATTGTAACTTACTTTCGCCTAATAATGCGATTTTGGCAAAGAGAGTATCTCCCGCAGGGAAGCTGCTACCATCAAATGTTTGCCCTCATTAGACTCCCCTCTGGAAGCGCTTTCACTGCAAGCTGCAGATTCCCTCCTAACAGCAAGCTTTAGGATAGGGTACTGAATTGTATCTTCCTTTCGCCTAATAATGCGATTTTGGCAAAGAGAGTATCTCCCGCAGGGAAGCTGCTACCATCAAATGTTTGCCCTCATTAGACTCCCCTCTGGAAGCGCTTTCACTGCAAGCTGCAGATTCCCTCCTAACAGCAAGCTTTAGGACACTGTACTGAATTGTAACTTAACTGCGTCTAATAAGGCGATTTTGGCAAAGAGAATATCTCCCGCAGGGAAGCTGCTACCATCAAATGTTTGCCCTCATTAGACTCCCCTCTGGAAGCGCTTTCACTGCAAGCTGCAGATTCCCTCCTAACAGCAAGCTTTAGGATAGGGTACTGAATTGTAACTTACTTTCGCCTAATAATGCGATTTTGACAAAGAGAGTATCTCCCGCAGGGAAGCTGCTACCATCAAATATTTGCCCTCATTAGACTCCCCTCTGGAAGCGCTTTCACTGCAAGCTGCAGATTCCCTCCTAACAGCAAGCTTTAGGATAGGGTACTGAATTGTAACTTACTTTCGCCTAATAAGGCGATTTTGGAAAAGAGAATATCTCCCGCAGGGAAGCTGTTACCATCTAATGTTTGCCCTCATTACACTCCCCTCTGGAAGCGCTTTCACTGCAAGCGGCAGATTCCCACCTAACAGCAAGCTTTAGGATAGGGTACTGAATGGTAACTTACTTTCGACTAATAATGCGATTTTGGCAAAGAGAGTATCTCCCGCAGAGAATCTGCTACCATCAAATGTTTGCCCTCATTAGACACCGCTCTGGAAGCGCTTTCACTGCAAGCTGCAGATTCCCTCCTAACAGCAAGCTTTAGGATATGGTACTGCATTGTATCTTAGTTTCGACTAATAATGCTATTTTAGCAAAGAGAGTATCTCCCGCAGGGAAGCTGCTACCATCAAATGTTTGCCCTCATTAGACTCCCCTCTGGAAGCGCTTTCACTGCAAGCTGCAGATTCCCTCCTAACAGCAAGCTTTAGGATAGGGTACTGAATTGTAACTTACTTTCGCGTAATAATGCGATTTTGGCAAAGAGACTATCTCCCGCAGGGAAGCTGCTACCATCAAATGTTTGCCCTCCTTAGACTCCCCTCTGGAAGTGCTTTCACTGCAAGCTGCAGATTCCCTCCTAACAGCAAGCTTTAGGATAGGGTACTGAATTGTAACTTACTTTCACCTAATAATGCGGTTTTTTCAAAGAGAATATCTCCCGCAGGGAAGCTGCTACCATCAAATGTTTGCCCTCATTAGACTCCCCTCTGGAAGCGCTTTCACTGCAAGCTGCAGATTCCCTCCTAACAGCAAGCTTTGGGATAGGGTACTGAATTGTAAATTAAATGCGGCTAATAAGGCGATTTTGGCAAAGAGAGTATCTCCCGCTGGGAAGCTGCTACCATCAAATGTTTGCCCTCATTAGACTCCCCTCTGGAAGCGCTTTCACTGCAAGCTGCAGATTCCCTCCTAACAGCAAGCTTTAGGATAGGGTACTGAATTGTAACTTACTTTCGCCTAATAATGCGATTTTGGCAAAGAGAGTATCTCCCGCAGGGAAGCTGCTACCATCAAATGTTTTCCCTCATTAGACTCCCCTCTGGAAGCGCTTTCACTGCAAGCTGCAGATTCCCTCCTAACAGCAAGCTTTAGGATAGGGTACTGAATTGTATCTTACTTTCGCGTAATAATGCGATTTTGGAGAAGAGACTATCTCCCGCAGGGAAGCTGCTACCATCAAATGTTTGCCCTCATTAGACTCCCCTCTGGAAGCGCTTTCACTGCAAGCTGCAGATTCCCTCCTAACAGCAAGCTTTAGGATAGGGTACTGAATTGTAACTTACTTTCGCCTAATAATGCGATTTTGGAAAAGAAAGTATCTCCCGCAGGGAAGCTGCTACCATCAAATATTTGCCCTCATTAGACTACCCTCTGAAGCGCTTTCACTGCAAGCTGCAGATTCCCTCCTAACAGCAAGCTTTAGGATAGGGTACTGAATTGTAACTTACTTTCGCCTAATAATGCGATTTTGGAAAAGAGACTATCTCCCGCAGGGAAGCTGCTACCATCAAATGTTTGCCCTCATTAGACTCCCCTCTGGAAGCGCTTTCACTGCAAGCTGCAGATTCCCTCCTAACAGCAAGCTTTAGGATAGGGTACTGAATTGTAACTTACTTTCGCGTAATAATGCGATTTTGGCAAAGAGACTATCTCCCGCAGGGAAGCTGCTACCATCAAATGTTTGCCCTCCTTAGACTCCCCTCTGGAAGTGCTTTCACTGCAAGCTGCAGATTCCCTCCTAACAGCAAGCTTTAGGACACTGTACTGAATTGTATCTTAACTGCGTCTAATAAGGAGATTTTGGCAAAGAGAATATCTCCCGCAGGGAAGCTGCTACCATCAAATGTTTGCCCTCATTAGACTCCCCTCTGGAAGCGCTTTCACTGCAAGCTGCAGATTCCCTCCTAACAGCAAGCTTTAGGATAGGGTACTGAATTGTAACTTACTTTCGCCTAATAATGCGATTTTGGCAAAGAGAGTATCTCCCGCAGGGAAGCTGCTACCATCAAATGTTTGCCCTCATTAGACTCCCCTCTGGAAGCGCTTTCACTGCAAGCTGCAGATTCCCTCCTAACAGCAAGCTTTAGGATAGGGTACTGAATTGTATCTTACTTTCGCCTAATAATGCGATATTTGCAAAGAGAGTATCTCCCGCAGGGAAGCTGCTACCATCAAATGTTTGCCCTCATTAGACTCCCCTCTGGAAGCGCTTTCACTGCAAGCTGCAGATTCCCTCCTAACAGCAAGCTTTAGGATAGGGTACTGAATTGTATCTTACTTTCGCCTAATAATGCGATTTTGGAAAAGAGACTATCTCCCGCAGGGAAGCTGCTACCATCAAATGTTTGCCCTCATTAGACTCCCCTCTGGAAGCGCTTTCACTGCAAGCTGCAGATTCCCTCCTAACAGCAAGCTTTAGGATAGGGTACTGAATTGTAACTTAACTGCGGCGACTAAGGCGATATTGTCAAAGAGAATAGCTCCCGCAGGGAAGATGCTACAATCAAATGTTTGCCCTCATTAGACTCCCCTCTGGAAGCGCTTTCACTGCAAGCTGCAGATTCCCTCCTAACAGCAAGCTTTAGGATAGGGTACTGAATTGTAACTTACTTTCGCCTAATAATGCGATTTTGGCAAAGAGAGTATCTCCCGCAGGGAAGCTGCTACCATCAAATGTTTGCCCTCATTAGACTCCCCTCTGGATGCGCTTTCACTGCAAGCTGCAGATTCCCTCCTAACAGCAAGCTTTAGGATAGGGTACTGAATTGTAACTTCCTTTCGCCTAATAATGCGATTTTGGCAAAGAGAGTATCTCCCGCAGGGAAGCTGCTACCATCAAATGTTTGCCCTCATTAGACTCCCCTCTGGAAGCGCTTTCACTGCAAGCTGCAGATTCCCTCCTAACAGCAAGCTGTAGGACACTGTACTTAATTGTAACTTAACTGCGTCTAATAAGGCGATTTTGGCAAAGAGAATATCTCCCGCAGGGAAGCTGCTACCATCAAATGTTTGCCCTCATTAGACTCCCCTCTGGAAGCGCTTTCACTGCAAGCTGCAGATTCCCTCCTAACAGCAAGCTTTAGGATAGGGTACTGAATTGTATCTTACTTTCGCGTAATAATGCGATTTTGGAGAAGAGAGTATCTCCCGCAGGGAAGCTGCTACCATCAAATGTTTGCCCTCATTAGACTCCCCTCTGGAAGCGCTTTCACTGCAAGCTGCAGATTCCCTCCTAACAGCAAGCTTTAGGATAGGGTACTGAATTGTATCTTACTTTCGCGTAATAATGCGATTTTGGAAAAGAGAGTATCTCCCGCAGGGAAGCTGCTACCATCAAATGTTTGCCCTCATTAGACTCCCCTCTGGAAGCGCTTTCACTGCAAGCTGCAGATTCCCTCCTAACAGCAAGCTTTAGGATAGGGTACTGAATTGTAACTTACTTTCGCCTAATAATGCGATTTTGGAAAAGAGAGTATCTCCCGCAGGGAAGCTGCTACCATCAAATGTTTGCCCTCATTAGACTCCCCTCTGGAAGCGCTTTCACTGCAAGCTGCAGATTCCCTCCTAACAGCAAGCTTTAGGATAGGGTACTGAATTGTATCTTACTTTCGCCTAATAATGCGATTTTGGCAAAGAGACTATCTCCCGCAGGGAAGCTGCTACCATCAAATATTTGCCCTCATTAGACTACCCTCTGAAGCGCTTTCACTGCAAGCTGCAGATTCCCTCCTAACAGCAAGCTTTAGGATAGGGTACTGAATTGTAACTTACTTTCGCCTAATAACGCGATTTTGGAAAAGAGACTATCTCCCGCAGGGAAGCTGCTACCATCAAATGTTTGCCCTCATTAGACTCCCCTCTGGAAGCGCTTTCACTGCAAGCTGCAGATTCCCTCCTAACAGCAAGCTTTAGGATAGGGTACTGAATTGTAACTTACTTTCGCGTAATAATGCGATTTTGGAGAAGAGACTATCTCCCGCAGGGAAGCTGCTACCATCAAATGTTTGCCCTCATTAGACTCCCCTCTGGAAGCGCTTTCACTGCAAGCTGCAGATTCCCTCCTAACAGCAAGCTTTAGGATAGGGTACTGAATTGTAACTTACTTTCGCCTAATAATGCGATTTTGACAAAGAGAGTATCTCCCGCAGGGAAGCTGCTACCATCAAATGTTTGCCCTCATTAGACTCCCCTCTGGAAGCGCTTTCACTGCAAGCTGCAGATTCCCTCCTAACAGCAAGCTTTAGGATAGGGTACTGAATTGTAACTTCCTTTCGCCTAATAATGCGATTTTGGCAAAGAGAGTATCTCCCGCAGGGAAGCTGCTACCATCAAATGTTTGCCCTCATTAGACTCCCCTCTGGAAGCGCTTTCACTGCAAGCTGCAGATTCCCTCCTAACAGCAAGCTTTAGGACACTGTACTGAATTGTAACTTAACTGCGTCTAATAAGGCGATTTTGGCAAAGAGAATATCTCCCGCAGGGAAGCTGCTACCATCAAATGTTTGCCCTCATTAGACTCCCCTCTGGAAGCGCTTTCACTGCAAGCTGCAGATTCCCTCCTAACAGCAAGCTTTAGGATAGGGTACTGAATTGTAACTTACTTTCGCCTAATAATGCGATTTTGACAAAGAGAGTATCTCCCGCAGGGAAGCTGCTACCATCAAATATTTGCCCTCATTAGACTCCCCTCTGGAAGCGCTTTCACTGCAAGCTGCAGATTCCCTCCTAACAGCAAGCTTTAGGATAGGGTACTGAATTGTAACTTACTTTCGCCTAATAATGCGATTTTGGCAAAGAGAATATCTCCCGCAGGGAAGCTGTTACAATCAAACGTTTCCCCTCGTTAGACTCCCCTCTGGAAGCGCTTTCACTGCAAGCTGCAGATTCCCTCCTAACAGCAAGCTTTAGGATAGGGTACTGAATGGTAACTTACTTTCGCCTAATAATGCGATTTTGGCAAAGAGAGTATCTCCCGCAGGGAAGCTGCTACCATCAAATGTTTGCCCTCATTACACTCCCGTCTGGAAGCGCTTTCACTGCAAGCTGCAGATTCCTTCCTAACAGCAAGCTTTAGGATAGGGTACTGAATTGTAACTTAACTGCGGCTAATAAGGCGATTTTGGCAAAGAGAGTATCTCCCGCAGGGAAGCTGCTACCATCAAATGTTTGCCCTCGTTAGACTCCCCTCTGGAAGCGCTTTCACTGCAAGCTGCAGATTCCCTCCTAACAGCAACTTTAGGATAGAGTACTTAATTGTAACTTACTTTCGCCTAATAATGCGATTTTGGCAAAGAGAGTATCTCCCGCAGGGAAGCTGCTACCATCAAATGTTTGCCCTCATTAGACTCCCCTCTGGAAGCGCTTTCACTGCAAGCTGCAGATTCCCTCCTAACAGCAAGCTGTAGGATAGGGTACTGAATTGTATCTTTCTTTCACCTAATAATGCGATTTTTGCAAAGAGAGTATCTCCCGCAGGGAAGCTGCTACCATCAAATGTTTGCCCTCATTAGACGCCCCTCTGGAAGCGCTTTCACTGCAAGCTGCAGATTCCCTCCTAACAGCAAGCTTTAGGATAGGGTCCTGAATTGTAACTTACTTTCGCCTAATAATGCGATTTTGGCAAAGAGAGTATCTCCCGCAGGGAAGCTGCTACCATCAAATGTTTGCCCTCATTAGACTCCCCTCTGGAAGCGCTTTCACTGCAAGCTGCAGATTCCCTCCTAACAGTAAGCTTTAGGATAGGGTACTGAATTGTACCTTAACTGCAGATAATAAGGTGATTTCGGAAAAGAGAGTATCTCCCGCAGGGAAGCTGTTACCATCAAATGTTTGCCCTCATTAGACTCCCCTCTGGAAGCGCTTTCACTGCAAGCTGCAGATTCCCTCCTAACAGCAAGCTTTAGGATAGGGTACTGAATTGTAACTTAACTGCGGCTAATAAGGCGATTTCGGAAAAGAGAGTATGTCCTGCAGGGAAGCTGCTACCATCAAATGTTTGCCCTCATTAGACTCCCCTCTGGAAGCGCTTTCACTGCAAGCTGCAGATTCCCTCCTAACAGCAAGCTTTAGGATAGGGTACTGAATTGTAACTTACTTTCGCCTAATAATGCGATTTTGGAAAAGAGAGTATCTCCCGCAGGGAAGCTGCTACCATCAAATGTTTGCCCTCATTAGACTCCCCTCTGGAAGCGCTTTCACTGCAAGCTGCAGATTCCCTCCTAACAGCAAGCTTTAGGATAGGGTACTGAATTGTAACTTACTTTCGCCTAATAATGCGATTTTGGAAAAGAGAGTATCTCCCGCAGGGAAGCTGCTACCATCAAATGTTTGCCCTCATTAGACTCCCCTCTGGAAGCGCTTTCACTGCAAGCTGCAGATTCCCTCCTAACAACAAGCTTTAGGATAGGGTACTGAATTGTAACTTACTTTCGCCTAATAATGCGATTTTGGCAAAGAGAGTATCTTCCGCAGGGAAGCTGATACAATCAAATGTTTGCCCTCGTTAGACTCCCCTCTGGAAGTGCTTTCACTGCAAGCTGCAGATTCCCTCCTAACAGCAATCTTTAGGATAGGGTACTGAATGGTAACTTACTTTCGCCTAATAATGCGATTTTGGAAAAGAGAGTATCTCCCGCAGGGAAGCTGCTACCATCAAATGTTTGCCCTCATTAGACTCCCCTCTGGAAGCGCTTTCACTGCAAGCTGCAGATTCCCTCCTAACAGCAAGCTTTAGGATAGGGTACTGAATTGTAACTTACTTTCGCCTAATAATGCGATTTTGGCAAAGAGAGTATCTCCCGCAGGGAAGCTGCTACCATCAAATATTTGCCCTCATTAGACTCCCCTCTGGAAGCGCTTTCACTGCAAGCTGCAGATTCCCTCCTAACAGCAAGCTTTAGGATAGGGTACTGAATTGTAACTTACTTTCGACTAATAATGCGATTTTGGAAAAGAGACTATCTCCCGCAGGGAAGCTGCTACCATCAAATGTTTGCCCTCATTAGACTCCCCTCTGGAAGCGCTTTCACTGCAAGCTGCAGATTCCCTACTAACAGCAAGCTTTAGGATAGGGTACTGAATTGTAACTTAACTGCGGCGAATAAGGGGATTGTGGCAAAGAGAATATCTACCGCAGGGAAGATGCTACAATCAAATATTTGCCCTCATTAGACTCCCCTCTGGAAGCGCTTTCACTGCAAGCTGCAGATTCCCTCCTAAAAGCAAGCTTTAGGAAAGGGTACTGAATTGTAACTTACTTTTGCCTAATAATGCGATTTTGACAAAGAGAGTATCTCCCGCAGGGAAGCTGCTACCATCAAATGTTTGCCCTCATTAGACTCCCCTCTGGAAGCGCTTTCACTGCAAGCTGCAGATTCCCTCCTAACAGCAAGCTTTAGGATAGGGTACTGAATTGTAACTTACTTTCGCCTAATAATGCGGTTTTGGCAAAGAGAGTATCTCCCGCAGGGAAGCTGCTACCATCAAATGTTTGCCCTCATTAGACTCCCCTCTGGAAGCGCTTTCACTGCAAGCTGCAGATTCCCTCCTAACAGCAAGCTTTAGGATAGGGTACTGAATTGTAACTTCCTTTCGCCTAATAATGCGATTTTGGCAAAGAGAGTATCTCCCGCAGGGAAGCTGCTACCATCAAATGTTTGCCCTCATTAGACTCCCCTCTGGAAGCGCTTTCACTGCAAGCTGCAGATTCCCTCCTAACAGCAAGCTGTAGGACACTGTACTGAATTGTAACTTAACTGCGTCTAATAAGGCGATTTTGGCAAAGAGAATATCTCCCGCAGGGAAGCTGTTACCATCAAATGTTTGCCCTCATTAGACTCCCCTCTGGAAGCGCTTTCACTGCAAGCTGCAGATTTCCTCCTAACAGCAAGCTTTAGGATAGGGTACTGAATTGTAACTTACTTTCGCCTAATAATGCGATTTTGGCAAAGAGAGTATCTCCCGCAGGGAAGCTGCTACCATCAAATATTTGCCCTCATTAGACTCCCCTCTGGAAGCGCTTTCACTGCAAGCTGCAGATTCCCTCCTAACAGCAAGCTTTAGCATAGGGTACTGAATTGTAACTTACTTTCGCCTAATAAGGCGATTTTGGAAAAGAGAATATCTCCCGCAGGGAAGCTGTTACCATCTAATGTTTTCCCTCATTACACTCCCCTCTGGAAGCGCTTTCACTGCAAGCGGCAGATGCCCACCTAACAGCAAGCTTTAGGATAGGGTACTGAATTGTAACTTACTTTCGCCTAATAAGGCGATTTTGGCAAAGAGAATATCTCCCGCAGGGAAGCTGTTACCATCAAACGTTTGCCCTCATTAGACTCCCCTCTGGAAGGGCTTTCACTGCAAGCTGCAGATTCCCTCCTAACAGCAAGCTTTAGGATAGGGTACTGAATGGTAACTTACTTTCGCCTAATAATGCGATTATGGCAAAGAGAGTACCTCCCGCAGGGAAGCTGCTACCATCAAATTTTTGCCCTGGTTAGACTCCCCTCTGGAAGCGCTTTCACTGCAAGCTGCAGATTCCCTCCTAACAGCAACTTTAGGTTAGGGTACTTAATTGTAACTTACTTTCGCCTAATAATGCGATTTTGGCAAAGAGAGTATCTCCCGCAGGGAAGCTGCTACCATCAAATGTTTGCCCTCATTAGACTCCCCTCTGGAAGCGCTTTCACTGCAAGCTGCAGATTCCCTCCTAACAGCAAGCTTTAGGACACTGTACTGAATTGTAACTTAACTGCGTCTAATAAGGAGGTTTTGGCAAAGAGAATATCTCCCGCAGGGAAGCTGCTACCATCATATGTTTGCCCTCATTAGACTCCCCTCAGGAAGCGCTTTCACTGCAAGCTGCAGATTCCCTCCTAACAGCAAGCTTTAGGATAGGGTACTGAATTGTAACTTAACTGCGGCGAATAAGGGGATTGTGGCAAAGAGAATATCTACCGCAGGGAAGATGCTACAATCAAATATTTGCCCTCATTAGACTCCCCTCTGGAAGCGCTTTCACTGCAAGCTGCAGATTCCCTCCTAAAAGCAAGCTTTAGGAAAGGGTACTGAATTGTAACTTACTTTTGCCTAATAATGCGATTTTGACAAAGAGAGTATCTCCCGCAGGGAAGCTTCTACCATCAAATGTTTGCCCTCAGTAGACTCCCCTCTGGAAGCGCTTTCACTGCAAGCTGCAGATTCCCTCCTAACAGCAAGCTTTAGGATAGGGTACTGAATTGTAACTTAACTGCGGCGACTAAGGCGATATTGTCAAAGAGAATAGCTCCCGCAGGGAAGATGCTACAATCAAATATTTGCCCTCATTAGACTCCCCTCTGGAAGCGCTTTCACTGCAAGCTGCAGATTCCCTCCTAACAGCAAGCTTTAGGATAGGGTACTGAATTGTAACTTACTTTCGCCTAATAATGCGATTTTGGCAAAGAGAGTATCTCCCGCAGGGAAGCTGCTACCATCAAATGTTTGCCCTCATTAGACTCCCCTCTGGAAGCGCTTTCACTGCAAGCTGCAGATTCCCTCCTAACAGCAAGCTTTAGGATAGGGTACTGAATTGTAACTTCCTTTCGCCTAATAATGCGATTTTGGCAAAGAGAGTATCTCCCGCAGGGAAGCTGCTACCATCAAATGTTTGCCCTCGTTAGACTCCCCTCTGGAAGCGCTTTCACTGCAAGCTGCAGATTCCCTCCTAACAGCAAGCTGTAGGACACTGTACTGAATTGTATCTTAACTGCGTCTAATAAGGCGATTTTGGCAAAGAGACTATCTCCCGCAGGGAAGCTGTTACCATCAAATGTTTGCCCTCATTAGACTCCCCTCTGGAAGCGCTTTCACTGCAAGCTGCAGATTCCCTCCTAACAGCAAGCTTTAGGATAGGGTACTGAATTGTAACTTACTTTCGCCTAATAATGCGATTTTGGCAAAGAGAGTATCTCCCGCAGGGAAGCTGCTACCATCAAATATTTGCCCTCATTAGACTCCCCTCTGGAAGCGCTTTCACTGCAAGCTGCAGATTCCCTCCTAACAGCAAGCTTTAGCATAGGGTACTGAATTGTAACTTACTTTCGCCTAATAAGGCGATTTTGGAAAAGAGAATATCTCCCGCAGGGAAGCTGTTACCATCTAATGTTTTCCCTCATTACACTCCCCTCTGGAAGCGCTTTCACTGCAAGCGGCAGATGCCCACCTAACAGCAAGCTTTAGGATAGGGTACTGAATTGTAACTTACTTTCGCCTAATAAGGCGATTTTGGAAAAGAGAATATCTCCCGCAGGGAAGCTGTTACCATCAAACGTTTGCCCTCATTAGACTCCCCTCTGGAAGGGCTTTCACTGCAAGCTGCAGATTCCCTCCTAACAGCAAGCTTTAGGATAGGGTACTGAATGGTAACTTACTTTCGCCTAATAATGCGATTTTGGCAAAGAGAGTATCTCCCGCAGGGAAGCTGCTACCATCAAATTTTTGCCCTGGTTAGACTCCCCTCTGGAAGCGCTTTCACTGCAAGCTGCAGATTCCCTCCTAACAGCAACTTTAGGTTAGGGTACTTAATTGTAACTTACTTTCGCCTAATAATGCGATTTTGGCAAAGAGAGTATCTCCCGCAGGGAAGCTGCTATCATCAAAGGTTTGCCCTCATTACACTCCCCTCTGGAAGCGCTTTCACTGCAAGCTGCAGATTCCTTCCTAACAGCAAGCTTTAGGATAGGGTACTGAATTGTATCTTAACTGCGGCTAATAAGGTGATTATGGCAAAGAGAATATCTCCCGCAGGGAAGCTGCTACCATCAAATATTTGCCCTCATTAGACTCCCCTCTGGAAGCGCTTTCACTGCAACTGCAGATTCCCTCCTAACAGCAAGCTTTAGGATAGGGTACTGAATTGTAACTTACTTTCGCCTAATAAAGCAATTTTGGCAAAGAGAGTATCTCCCGCAGGGAAGCTGCTACCATCAAATGTTTGCCCTCATTAGACTCCCCTCTGGAAGCGCTTTCACTGCAAGCTGCAGATTCCCTCCTAACAGCAAGCTTTAGGACACTGTACTGAATTGTAACTTAACTGCGTCTAATAAGGAGGTTTTGGCAAAGAGAATATCTCCCGCAGGGAAGCTGCTACCATCATATGTTTGCCCTCATTAGACTCCCCTCAGGAAGCGCTTTCACTGCAAGCTGCAGATTCCCTCCTAACAGCAAGCTTTAGGATAGGGTACTGAATTGTAACTTACTTTCGCCTAATAATGCGATTTTGGCAAAGAGAGTATCTCCCGCAGGGAAGCTGCTACCATCAAATGTTTGCTCTCATTAGACTCCCCTCTGGAAGCGCTTTCACTGCAAGCTGCAGATTCCCTCCTAACAGCAAGCTTTAGGATAGGGTCCTGAATTGTAACTTACTTTCGCCTAATAATGCGATTTTGGCAAAGAGACTATCTCCCGCAGGGAAGCTGCTACCATCAAATGTTTGCCCTCATTAGACTCCCCTCTGGAAGCGCTTTCACTGCAAGCTGCAGATTCCCTCCTAACAGCAAGCTTTAGGATAGGGTACTGAATTGTAACTTAACTGCGGCTAATAAGGCGATTTCGGAAAAGAGAGTATATCCTGCAGGGAAGCTGCTACCATCAAATGTTTGCCCTCGTTAGACTCACCTCTGGAAGCGCTTTCACTGCAAGCTGCAGATTCCCTCCTAACAGCAAGCTTTAGGATAGGGTACTGAATTGTAACTTACTTTCGCCTAATAATGCGGTTTTTGCAAAGAGAATATCTTCCGCAGGGAAACTGCTACCATCAAATGTTTGCCCTCATTAGACTCCCCTCTGGAAGCGCTTTCACTGCAAGCTGCAGATTCCCTCCTAACAGCAAGCTTTAGGATAGGGTACTGAATTGTAACTTAACTGCGGATAATAAGGCGATTTTGGCAAAGAGAGTATCTCCCGCAGGGAAGCTGCTACCATCAAATGTTTGCCCTCATTAGACTCCCCTCTGGAAGCGCTTTCACTGCAAGCTGCAGATTCCCTCCTAACAGCAAGCTTTAGGATAGGATACTTACTTGTTACTTAAATGCGGCTAATAATGCGATTTTGGCAAAGAGAGTATCTCCCGCAGGGAAGCTGCTACCATCAAATGTTTGCCCTCATTAGACTCCCCTCTGCAAGCGCTTTCACTGCAAGCTGCAGATTCCCTCCTAACAGCAAGCTTTAGGATAGGGTACTGAATTGTAACTTACTTTCGCCTAATAATGCGATTTTGGCAAAGAGAATATCTCCCGCAGGGAAGCTGCTACCATCAAATGTTTGCCATCGTTAGACTACCCTCTGGAAGCGCATTCACTTCAAGCTGCAGATTCCCTCCTAACAGCAAGCTTTAGGATAGGGTACTGAATTGTAACTTACTTTCGCCTAATAATGCGATTTTGGCAAAGAGAATATCTCCCGCAGGGAAGCTGCTACCATCAAATATTTGCCCTCATTACACTCCCCTCTGGAAGTGCTTTCACTGCAAGCTGCAGATTCCCTCCTAACAGCAAGCTTTAGGATAGGGTACTGAATTGTAACTTACTTTCGCCTAATAATGCGATTTTGGCAGAGAGAGTATCTCGCGCAGGGAAGCTGCTACCATCAAATGTTTGCCCTCATTAGACTACCCTCTGGAAGCGCTTTCACTGCAAGCTGAAGATTCCCTCCCAACAGCAAGCTTTAGGATAGGGTACTGAATTGTAACTTACTTTCGCCTAATAATGCGATTTTGACAAAGAGAGTATCTTCCGCAGGGAAGCTGCTATCATCAAATGTTTGCCATCGTTAGACTACCCTCTGGAAGCGCATTCACTTCAAGCTGCAGATTCCCTCCTAACAGCAAGCTTTAGGATAGGGTACTGAATTGTAACTTACTTTCGCCTAATAATGCGATTTTGGCAAAGAGAATATCTCCCGCAGGGAAGATGCTACCATCAAATATTTGCCCTCATTAGACTCCACTCTGGAAGCGCTTTCACTGCAAGCTGCAGATTCCCTCCTAACAGCAAGCTTTAGGATAGGGTACTGAAATGTAACTTAACTGCGGCTAAAAAGGCGATTTTGGCAAAGAGAACATCTCCTGCAGGGAAGATGCTACCATCCAATGTTTGCCCTCATTAGACTCCCCTCTGGAAGCGCTTTCACTGCAAGCTGCAGATTCCCTCCTAACAGCAAGCTTTAGGATAGGGTACTGAATTGTATCTTACTTTCGCCTAATAATGCGATTTTGGCAAAGAGAGTATCTCCCGCAGGGAAGCTGCTACCATCAAATGTTTGCCCTCATTAGACTCCCCTCTGGAAGCGCTTTCACTGCAACCTGCAGATTCCTACCTAACAGCAAGCTTTAGCATAGGGTACTGAATTGTAACTTACTTTCGCCTAATAATGCGATTTTGGAAAAGAGACTATCTCCCGCAGGGAAGCTGCTACCATCAAATGTTTGCCCTCATTAGACTCCCCTCTGGAAGCGCTTTCACTGCAAGCTGCAGATTCCCTCCTAACAGCAAGCTTTAGGATAGGGTACTGAATTGTAACTTACTTTCGCCTAATAATGCGATTTTGGCAAAGAGAGTATCTCCCGCAGGGAAGCTGCTACCATCAAATGTTTGCCCTCGTTACACTACCCTCTGGAAGCGCTTTCACTGCAAGCTGCAGATTCCCTCCTAACAGTAAGCTTTAGGATAGGGTACTGAATTGTACCTTAACTGCGGCTAATAAGGCGATTTTGGCAAAGAGAGTATCTCCCGCAGGGAAGCTGCTACCATCAAATGTTTGCCCTCATTAGACTCCCCTCTGGAAGCGCTTTCACTGCAAGCTGCAGATTCCCTCCTAACAGCAAGCTTTAGGATAGGGTACTGAATTGTAACTTACTTTCGCCTAATAATGCGATTTTGGCAAAGAGAGTATCTCCCGCAGGGAAGCTGCTACCATCAAATGTTTGCCCTCATTAGACTCCCCTCTGGAAGCGCTTTCACTGCAAGCTGCAGATTCCCTCCTAACAGCAAGCTTTAGGATAGGGTACTGAATTGTAACTTAACTGCGGCTAATAATGCGGTTTTGGCAAAGAGAGTATCTCCCGCAGGGAAGCTGCTACCATCAAATGTTTGCCCTCATTAGACTCCCCTCTGGAAGCGCTTTCACTGCAAGCTGCAGATTCCCTCCTAACAGCAAGCTTTAGGATAGGGTACTGAATTGTAACTTACTTTCGCCTAATAATGCGATTTTGGCAAAGAGAGTATCTCCCGCTGGGAAGCTGCTACCATCAAATGTTTGCCCTCATTAGACTACCCTCTGGAAGCGCTTTCACTGCAAGCTGCAGATTCCCTCCCAACAGCAAGCTTTAGGATAGGGTACTGAATTGTAACTTACTTTCGCCTAATAATGCGATTTTGGCAAAGAGAATATCTTTCGCTGGGAAGCTGCTACCATCAAATGTTTGCCATCGTTAGACTACCCTCTGGAAGCGCTTTCACTGCAAGCTGCAGATTCCTACCTAACAGCAAGCTTTAGGATAGGGTACTGAATTGTATCTTACTTTCGCCTAATAATGCGATTTTGGCAAAGAGAGTATCTCCCGCAGGGAAGCTGCTACCATCAAAAGCTTCCCCTCATTAGACTCCCCTCTGCAAGCGCTTTCACTGCAAGCTGCAGATTCCCTCCTAACAGCAAGCTTTAGGATAGGGTACTGAATTGTATCTTACTTTCGCCTAAAAATGCGATTTTGGCAAAGAGAGTATCTCCCGCAGGGAAGCTGCTACCATCAAATGTTTGCCCTCATTAGACTCCCCTCTGGAAGCGCTTTCACCGCAAGCTGCAGATTCTCTCCTAACAGCAAGCTTTAGGATAGGGTACTGAATTGTAACTTACTTTCGCCTAATAATGCGATTTTGGCAAAGAGAGTATCTCCCGCAGGGAAGCTGCTACCATCAAATGTTTGCCCTCGTTAGACTACCCTCTGGAAGCACTTTCACTGCAAGCTGCAGATTCCCTCCTAACAGCAAGCTTTAGGATAGGGTACTGAATTGTAACTTAACTGCGGATAATAAGGCGATTTTGGCAAAGAGAGTATCTCCCGCAGGGAAGCTGCTACCATCAAATGTTTGCCCTCATTAGACTCCCCTCTGGAAGCGCTTTCACTGCAAGCTGCAGATTCCCTCCTAACAGCAAGCTTTAGGATAGGATACTTAATTGTAACTTAAATGCGGCTAATAGTGCGATTTTGGCAAAGAGAGTATCTCCCGCAGGGAAGCTGCTACCATCAAATGTTTGCCCTCATTAGACTCCCCTCTGCAAGCGCTTTCACTGCAAGCTGCAGATTCCCTCCTAACAGCAAGCTTTAGGATAGGGTACTGAATTGTAACTTACTTTCGCCTAATAATGCGATTTTGGCAAAGAGAATATCTCCCGCAGGGAAGCTGCTACCATCAAATGTTTGCCATCGTTAGACTACCCTCTGGAAGCGCATTCACTTCAAGCTGCAGATTCCCTCCTAACAGCAAGCTTTAGGATAGGGTACTGAATTGTAACTTACTTTCGCCTAATAATGCGATTTTGGCAAAGAGAGTATCTCCCGCAGGGAAGCTGCTACCATCAAATGTTTGCCCTCATTAGACTACCCTCTGGAAGCGCTTTCACTGCAAGCTGAAGATTCCCTCCCAACAGCAAGCTTTAGGATAGGGTACTGAATTGTAAATTACTTTCGCCTAATAATGCGATTTTGACAAAGAGAGTATCTTCCGCAGGGAAGCTGCTATCATCAAATGTTTGCCATCGTTAGACTACCCTCTGGAAGCGCATTCACTTCAAGCTGCAGATTCCCTCCTAACAGCAAGCTTTAGGATAGGGTACTGAATTGTAACTTACTTTCGCCTAATAATGCGATTTTGGCAAAGAGAATATCTCCCGCAGGGAAGATGCTACCATCAAATATTTGCCCTCATTAGACTCCACTCTGGAAGCGCTTTCACTGCAAGCTGCAGATTCCCTCCTAACAGCAAGCTTTAGGATAGGGTACTGAAATGTAACTTAACTGCGGCTAAAAAGGCGATTTTGGCAAAGAGAACATCTCCCGCAGGGAAGATGCTACCATCCAATGTTTGCCCTCATTAGACTCCCCTCTGGAAGCGCTTTCACTGCAAGCTGCAGATTCCCTCCTAACAGCAAGCTTTAGGATAGGGTACTGAATTGTATCTTACTTTCGCCTAATAATGCGATTTTGGCAAAGAGAGTATCTCCCGCAGGGAAGCTGCTACCATCAAATGTTTGCCCTCATTAGACTCCCCTCTGGAAGCGCTTTCACTGCAAGCTGCAGATTCCTACCTAACAGCAAGCTTTAGGATAGGGTACTGAATTGTAACTTACTTTCGCCTAATAATGCGATTTTGGAAAAGAGACTATCTCCCGCAGGGAAGCTGCTACCATCAAATGTTTGCCCTCATTAGACTCCCCTCTGGAAGCGCTTTCACTGCAAGCTGCAGATTCCCTCCTAACAGCAAGCTTTAGGATAGGGTACTGAATTGTAACTTACTTTCGCCTAATAATGCGATTTTGGCAAAGAGAGTATCTCCCGCAGGGAAGCTGCTACCATCAAATGTTTGCCCTCGTTACACTACCCTCTGGAAGCACTTTCACTGCAAGCTGCAGATTCCCTCCTAACAGCAAGCTTTAGGATAGGGTACTGAATTGTAACTTAACTGCGGCTAATAAGGCGATTTTGGCCAAGAGAGTATCTCCCGCAGGGAAGCTGCTACCATCAAATGTTTGCCCTCATTAGACTCCCCTCTGCAAGCGCTTTCACTGCAAGCTGCAGATTCCCTCCTAACAGCAAGCTTTAGGATAGGGTACTGAATTGTATCTTACTTTCGCCTAATACTGCGATTTTGGCAAAGAGAGTATCTCCCGCAGGGAAGGCTCTACCATCAAATGTTTGCCCTCATTAGACTCCCCTCTGGAAGCGCTTTCACTGCAAGCTGCAGATTCCCTCCTAACAGTAAGCTTTAGGATAGGGTACTGAATTGTAACTTAACTGCGGCTAATAAGGCGATTTTGGCAAAGAGAGTATCTCCCGCAGGGAAGCTGCTACCATCAAATGTTTGCCCTCATTAGACTCCCCTCTGGAAGCGCTTTCACTGCAAGCTGCAGATTCCCTCCTAACAGCAAGCTTTAGGATAGGGTACTGAATTGTAACTTACTTTCGCCTAATAATGCGATTTTGGAAAAGAGACTATCTCCCGCAGGGAAGCTGCTACCATCAAATGTTTGCCCTCATTAGACTCCCCTCTGGAAGCGCTTTCACTGCAAGCTGCAGATTCCGTCCTAACAGCAAGCTTTAGGATAGGGTACTGAATTGTAACTTAACTGCGGCTAATAATGCGGTTTTGGCAAAGAGAGTATCTCGCGCAGGGAAGCTGCTACCATCAAATGTTTGCCCTCATTAGACTCCCCTCTGGAAGCGCTTTCACTGCAAGCTGCAGATTCCCTCCTAACAGCAAGCTTTAGGATAGGGTACTGAATTGTAACTTACTTTCGCCTAATAATGCGATTTTGGCAAAGAGAGTATCTCCCGCTGGGAAGCTGCTACCATCAAATGTTTGCCCTCATTAGACTACCCTCTGGAAGCGCTTTCACTGCAAGCTGCAGATTCCCTCCCAACAGCAAGCTTTAGGATAGGGTACTGAATTGTAACTTACTTTCGCCTAATAATGCGATTTTGGCAAAGAGAATATCTTTCGCTGGGAAGCTGCTACCATCAAATGTTTGCCATCGTTAGACTACCCTCTGGAAGCGCTTTCACTGCAAGCTGCAGATTCCTACCTAACAGCAAGCTTTAGGATAGGGTACTGAATTGTAACTTACTTTCGCCTAATAATGCGATTTTGGCAAAGAGAGTATCTCCCGCAGGGAAGCTGCTACCATCAAATATTTGCCCTCATTAGACTCCCCTCTGCAAGCGCTTTCACTGCAAGCTGCAGATTCCCTCCTAACAGCAAGCTTTAGGATAGGGTACTGAATTGTAACTTACTTTCGCCTAATAATGCGATTTTGGCAAAGAGAGAGAATATGGGACAATGGCAAAGAGGGGCGGACAAGGGCAAAGAGGGGAGGAAATTTACGAAAGGGGCGGACAAGGGCAAAGAGGGTCGGACAAAGGCAAAGAGGGGCGGACAATTGTGGAGAATACGGGGCAAGGGCAAAGAGGGGCAGACATTGGCAAAGAGGGGCAGACAAAGGCAAAGAGGGGCGGACAAAGGCAAAGAGGGGCGGACAATTGTGGACAATACGCGGCAAAGGCAAAGAGGGGTGGACAAGTGCAAAGAGTTTTCGACAAGGGCAAAGAAGAGCGTACAAGTGTGGAAAATACGGGACAAGGGCAAAGAGGGGCGGACCACAGCAAAGAGGGGCGGAGAAGGGCAAAGTGGGGCGGGCAAGGGCAAAGAGGGGCGGGCAAGGGCAAAGAGGGGCGGGCAAGGGCAAAGAGGGGCGGGCAAGGGCAAAGAGGGGCGGGCAAGGGCAAAGAGGGGCGGGCAAGGGCAAAGAGGGGCGGGCAAGGGCAAAGAGGGGCGGGCAAGGGCAAAGAGGGGCGGGCAAGGGCAAAGAGGGGCGGGCAAGGGCAAAGAGGGGCGGGCAAGGGCAAAGAGGGGCGGGCAAGGGCAAAGAGGGGCGGGCAAGGGCAAAGAGGGGCGGGCAAGGGCAAAGAGGGGCGGGCAAGGGCAAAGAGGGGCGGGCAAGGGCAAAGAGGGGCGGGCAAGGGCAAAGAGGGGCGGGCAAGGGCAAAGAGGGGCGGAGAAATGCGGAGAATTAAGGACAAGGCCAAAGAGGGGCGGACAAGATAAAAGAAGGGCGGACAAATGCAAAGATGGGCAGAGAAGTGCAAACAGGGGCAAACAATTGCGGAGAATAAGGGACAAGGGCAAAGAGGGGCTCACAAGGGAAAAGACGGTCGGACAAGTGAGGAGAATGCGGGAAAAGGGCAAAGAGGGGCGCACAAGTGCAAAGAGGGGCAGACAAGGGCAAGGAGGGGCGGACAAGGGCAAAGAGGGGCGGACAAGGGCAAAGAGGGGCGGACAAGGGCAAAGAGGGGCGGACAAGGGCAAAGAGGGGCGGACAAGGGCAAAGAGGGGCGGAGAAGGGCGGAGAATATGAGACAAGAGCAAAGAGGGGCGGACAAGGGCAAAGAGGGGCGGACAAGGGCAAAGAGGGGCGGACAAGGGCAAAGAGGGGCGGACAAGGGCAAAGAGGGGCGGACAAGGGCAAAGAGGGGCGGACAAGGGCAAAGAGGGGCGGACAAGGGCAAAGAGGGGCGGACAAGGGCAAAGAGGGGCGGACAAGGGCAAAGAGGGGCGGACAAGGGCAAAGAGGGGCGGACAAGGGCAAAGAGGGGCGGACAAGGGCAAAGAGGGGCGGACAAGGGCAAAGAGGGGCGGACAAGGGCAAAGAGGGGCGGACAAGGGCAAAGAGGGGCGGACAAGGGCAAAGAGGGGCGGACAAGGGCAAAGAGGGGCGGACAAGGGCAAAGAGGGGCGGACAAGGGCAAAGAGGGGCGGAGAAATGCGGAGAATTAAGGACAAGGCCAAAGAGGGGCGGACAAGATAAAAGAAGGGCGGACAAATGCAAAGATGGGCAGAGAAGTGCAAACAGGGGCAAACAATTGCGGAGAATAAGGGACAAGGGCAAAGAGGGGCTCACAAGGGAAAAGACGGTCGGACAAGTGAGTAGAATGCGGGAAAAGGGAAAAGAGGGGCGCACAAGGGCAAGGAGGGGCGGACAAGGGCAAAGAGGGGCGGACAAGGGCAAAGAGGGGCGGACAAGGGCAAAGAGGGGCGGACAAGGGCAAAGAGGGGCGGACAAGGGCGGAGAATATGAGACAAGGGCAAAGAGGGGCGGACAAGGGCAAAGAGGGGCGGACAAGGGCAAAGAGGGGCGGACAAGGGCAAAGAGGGGCGGACAAGGGCAAAGAGGGGCGGACAAGGGCAAAGAGGGGCGGACAAGGGCAAAGAGGGGCGGACAAGGGCAAAGAGGGGCGGACAAGGGCAAAGAGGGGCGGACAAGGGCAAAGAGGGGCGGACAAGGGCAAAGAGGGGCGGACAAGGGCAAAGAGGGGCGGACAAGGGCAAAGAGGGGCGGACAAGGGCAAAGAGGGGCGGACAAGGGCAAAGAGGGGCGGACAAGGGCAAAGAGGGGCGGACAAGGGCAAAGAGGGGCGGACAAGGGCAAAGAGGGGCGGACAAGGGCAAAGAGGGGCGGACAAGGGCAAAGAGGGGCGGACAAGGGCAAAGAGGGGCGGACAAGGGCAAAGAGGGGCGGACAAGGGCAAAGAGGGGAGGAGAAATTCGGAGAATTAAGGACAAGGCCAAAGAGGGGCGGACAAGATAAAAGAAGGGCGGACAAATGCAAAGATGGGCAGAGAAGTGCAAACAGGGGCAAACAATTGCGGAGAATAAGGGACAAGGGCAAAGAGGGGCTCACAAGGGAAAAGACGGTCGGACAAGTGAGGAGAATGCGGGAAAAGGGCAAAGAGGGGCGCACAAGTGCAAAGAGGGGCAGACAAGGGCAAGGAGGGGCGAACAAGGGGAAAGAGGGGCGGACAAGGGCAAAGAGGGTCGGAAAAGGGCAAAGAGGAGCGGACAAGGGCAAAGAGGGAAGGAGAAGGACGGAGAATATGGGACAAGAGCAAAGAGGGCTGGACAAATGCAAAGAGGGGCAGACAAGGGCAAAGAGGGGCGGACAAGGGCAAAGAGGAGCGGACAACGGGAAAGACAGTCGAACAAGGGCAAAGGGGGCGTACTAGGGCAAAGGGGGGCGGACAAGGGCAAAGGGGGGCGGACAAGGGCAAAGGGGGGCGGACAAGGGCAAAGGGGGGCGGACAAGGGCAAAGGGGGGCGGACAAGGGCAAAGGGGGGCGGACAAGGGCAAAGGGGGGCGGACAAGGGCAATGGGGGCGGACAAGGGCAAAGAGGGGCGGACTAGGGCAAAGAGGGGCGGACAAGGGCAAAGAGGGGCGGACAAGTGCGGAGAATAGGGGACAAGGGCAAAGAGTGGTGGACAAGGGCAAAGAGAGGCGGACAAGGGGAAAGAGGGGTGGAGAAGTGCGGAGAATACGGGACAAGGGCAATGAGATTCGGACAAAGGCAAAGAGGGGCGGAGAAGTTCGAGAATATGGGACAACAGCAAAGAGGGGTAGACAAGGGCAAAGAGGGGCTGACAACGGCGGAGAATACGGGGCAAGGGCAAAGAGGGGCTGACAAGGTCGGAGAATACGTGACAAGTGCAAAGAGCTGCGGAGAAGGGTGGAGAACACGGGAAAAGGGCAAAGAGGGGCAGCCAAGTGCATAAAGGGGCAGCCAAGTGCAAAGAGGAGCTGACAAGGGCAAAGAGGAGCTGACAAGGGCAAAGAGGAGCTGACAAGGGCAAAGAGGAGCTGACAAGGGCAAAGAGGGGCGGAGAATACGGGATAAGGGAAAAGAGGGACGGACAAGGGCAAAGAGGGGAGGAAAAGTGTGGAGACTCCGGGACAAGTGCAAAGAGGGACGGACAAGGGCAAAGAGGGGAGGAAAAGTGTGGAGACTCCGGGACAAGGGCAAAGAGGGACGGACAAGGGCAAAGAGGGGAGGAAAAGTGTGGAGACTCCGGGACAAGGGCAAAGAGGGGCGGACAAGGGCAAAGAGGGGAGGAAAAGTGTGGAGACTCCGGGACAAGGGCAAAGAGGGGCGGACAAGGGCAAAGAGGGGCGGACAAGGCCAAAGAGGGGCGGACAAGGCCAAAGAGGGGCGGACAAGGCCAAAGAGGGGCGGACAAGGCCAAAGAGGGGCGGACAAGGCCAAAGAGGGGCGGACAAGGCCAAAGAGGGGCGGACAAGGCCAAAGAGGGGCCGACAAGTGCGGAAAATATGTGACAATTGGAAAGAGGGGCGGACAAGGCCAAAGAGGGGCCGACAAGTGCGGAAAATATGTGACAATTGGAAAGAGGGGCGGACAAGGCCAAAGAGGGGCCGACAAGTGCGGAAAATATGTGACAATTGGAAAGAGGGTCGGACAAGTACAAAGAGGGGCGGACAAGTGTGGAGAATACGGGACAAGGGCAAAGAGGGGCGGACAAGTGTGGAGAATACGGGACAAGGGCAAAGAGGGGCGGACAAGTGTGGAGAATACGGGACAAGGGCAAAGAGGGGCGGACAAGTGTGGAGAATACGGGACAAGGGCAAAGAGGGGCGGACAAGTGTGGAGAATACGGGACAAGGGCAAAGAGGGGCGGACAAGTGTGGAGAATACGGGACAAGGGCAAAGAGGGGCGGACAAGGGCAAAGAGGGGCGGACAAGTGTGGAGAATACGGGACAAGGGCAAAGAGGGGCGGACAAGTGTGGAGAATACGGGACAAGGGCAAAGAGGGGCGGACAAGTGTGGAGAATACGGGACAAGGGCAAAGAGGGGCGGACAAGTGTGGAGAATACGGGACAAGGGCAAAGAGGGGCGGACAAGTGTGGAGAATACGGGACAAGGGCAAAGAGGGGCGGACAAGTGTGGAGAATACGGGACAAGGGCAAAGAGGGGCGGACAAGGGCAAAGAGGGGCGGACAAGTGTGGAGAATACGGGACAAGGGCAAAGAGGGGCGGACAAGGGCAAAGAGGGGCGGACAAGTGTGGAGAATACGGGACAAGGGCAAAGAGGGGCGGACAAGTGTGGAGAATACGGGACAAGGGCAAAGAGGGGCGGACAAGTGTGGAGAATACGGGACAAGGGCAAAGAGGGGCGGACAAGGGCAAAGAGGGGCGGACAAGTGTGGAGAATACGGGACAAGGGCAAAGAGGGGCGGACAAGGGCAAAGAGGGGCGGACAAGTGTGGAGAATACGGGACAAGGGCAAAGAGGGGCGGACAAGTGTGGAGAATACGGGACAAGGGCAAAGAGGGGCGGACAAGTGTGGAGAATACGGGACAAGGGCAAAGAGGGGCGGACAAGTGTGGAGAATACGGGACAAGGGCAAAGAGGGGCGGACAAGTGTGGAGAATACGGGACAAGGGCAAAGAGGGGCGGACAAGTGTGGAGAATACGGGACAAGGGCAAAGAGGGGCGGACAAGGGCAAAGAGGGGCGGACAAGGGCAAAGAGGGGCGGACAAGGGCAAAGAGGGGCGGACAAGGGCAAAGAGGGGCGGACAAGGGCAAAGAGGGGCGGACAAGGGCAAAGAGGGGCGGACAAGGGCAAAGAGGGGCGGACAAGGGCAAAGAGGGGCGGACAAGGGCAAAGAGGGGCGGACAAGGGCAAAGAGGGGCGGACAAGGGCAAAGAGGGGCGGACAAGGGCAAAGAGGGGCGGACAAGGGCAAAGAGGGGCGGACAAGGGCAAAGAGGGGCGGACAAGGGCAAAGAGGGGCGGACAAGGGCAAAGAGGGGCGGACAAGGGCAAAGAGGGGCGGACAAGGGCAAAGAGGGGCGGACAAGGGCAAAGAGGGGCGGACAAGGGCAAAGAGGGGCGGACAAGGGCAAAGAGGGGCGGACAAGGGCAAAGAGGGGCGGACAAGGGCAAAGAGGGGCGGACAAGGGCAAAGAGGGGCGGACAAGGGCAAAGAGGGGCGGACAAGGGCAAAGAGGGGCGGACAAGGGCAAAGAGGGGCGGACAAGGGCAAAGAGGGGCGGACAAGGGCAAAGAGGGGCGGACAAGGGCAAAGAGGGGCGGACAAGGGCAAAGAGGGGCGGACAAGGGCAAAGAGGGGCGGACAAGGGCAAAGAGGGGCGGACAAGGGCAAAGAGGGGCGGACAAGGGCAAAGAGGGGCGGACAAGGGCAAAGAGGGGCGGACAAGGGCAAAGAGGGGCGGACAAGGGCAAAGAGGGGCGGACAAGGGCAAAGAGGGGCGGACAAGGGCAAAGAGGGGCGGACAAGGGCAAAGAGGGGCGGACAAGGGCAAAGAGGGGCGGACAAGGGCAAAGAGGGGCGGACAAGGGCAAAGAGGGGCGGACAAGGGCAAAGAGGGGCGGACAAGGGCAAAGAGGGGCGGACAAGGGCAAAGAGGGGCGGACAAGGGCAAAGAGGGGCGGACAAGGGCAAAGAGGGGCGGACAAGGGCAAAGAGGGGCGGACAAGGGCAAAGAGGGGCGGACAAGGGCAAAGAGGGGCGGACAAGGGCAAAGAGGGGCGGACAAGGGCAAAGAGGGGCGGACAAGGGCAAAGAGGGGCGGACAAGGGCAAAGAGGGGCGGACAAGGGCAAAGAGGGGCGGACAAGGGCAAAGAGGGGCGGACAAGGGCAAAGAGGGGCGGACAAGGGCAAAGAGGGGCGGACAAGGGCAAAGAGGGGCGGACAAGGGCAAAGAGGGGCGGACAAGGGCAAAGAGGGGCGGACAAGGGCAAAGAGGGGCGGACAAGGGCAAAGAGGGGCGGACAAGGGCAAAGAGGGGCGGACAAGGGCAAAGAGGGGCGGACAAGGGCAAAGAGGGGCGGACAAGGGCAAAGAGGGGCGGACAAGGGCAAAGAGGGGCGGACAAGGGCAAAGAGGGGCGGACAAGGGCAAAGAGGGGCGGACAAGGGCAAAGAGGGGCGGACAAGGGCAAAGAGGGGCGGACAAGGGCAAAGAGGGGCGGACAAGGGCAAAGAGGGGCGGACAAGGGCAAAGAGGGGCGGACAAGGGCAAAGAGGGGCGGACAAGGGCAAAGAGGGGCGGACAAGGGCAAAGAGGGGCGGACAAGGGCAAAGAGGGGCGGACAAGGGCAAAGAGGGGCGGACAAGGGCAAAGAGGGGCGGACAAGGGCAAAGAGGGGCGGACAAGGGCAAAGAGGGGCGGACAAGGGCAAAGAGGGGCGGACAAGGGCAAAGAGGGGCGGACAAGGGCAAAGAGGGGCGGACAAGGGCAAAGAGGGGCGGACAAGGGCAAAGAGGGGCGGACAAGGGCAAAGAGGGGCGGACAAGGGCAAAGAGGGGCGGACAAGGGCAAAGAGGGGCGGACAAGGGCAAAGAGGGGCGGACAAGGGCAAAGAGGGGCGGACAAGGGCAAAGAGGGGCGGACAAGGGCAAAGAGGGGCGGACAAGGGCAAAGAGGGGCGGACAAGGGCAAAGAGGGGCGGACAAGGGCAAAGAGGGGCGGACAAGGGCAAAGAGGGGCGGACAAGGGCAAAGAGGGGCGGACAAGGGCAAAGAGGGGCGGACAAGGGCAAAGAGGGGCGGACAAGGGCAAAGAGGGGCGGACAAGGGCAAAGAGGGGCGGACAAGGGCAAAGAGGGGCGGACAAGGGCAAAGAGGGGCGGACAAGGGCAAAGAGGGGCGGACAAGGGCAAAGAGGGGCGGACAAGGGCAAAGAGGGGCGGACAAGGGCAAAGAGGGGCGGACAAGGGCAAAGAGGGGCGGACAAGGGCAAAGAGGGGCGGACAAGGGCAAAGAGGGGCGGACAAGGGCAAAGAGGGGCGGACAAGGGCAAAGAGGGGCGGACAAGGGCAAAGAGGGGCGGACAAGGGCAAAGAGGGGCGGACAAGGGCAAAGAGGGGCGGACAAGGGCAAAGAGGGGCGGACAAGGGCAAAGAGGGGCGGACAAGGGCAAAGAGGGGCGGACAAGGGCAAAGAGGGGCGGACAAGGGCAAAGAGGGGCGGACAAGGGCAAAGAGGGGCGGACAAGGGCAAAGAGGGGCGGACAAGGGCAAAGAGGGGCGGACAAGGGCAAAGAGGGGCGGACAAGGGCAAAGAGGGGCGGACAAGGGCAAAGAGGGGCGGACAAGGGCAAAGAGGGGCGGACAAGGGCAAAGAGGGGCGGACAAGGGCAAAGAGGGGCGGACAAGGGCAAAGAGGGGCGGACAAGGGCAAAGAGGGGCGGACAAGGGCAAAGAGGGGCGGACAAGGGCAAAGAGGGGCGGACAAGGGCAAAGAGGGGCGGACAAGGGCAAAGAGGGGCGGACAAGGGCAAAGAGGGGCGGACAAGGGCAAAGAGGGGCGGACAAGGGCAAAGAGGGGCGGACAAGGGCAAAGAGGGGCGGACAAGGGCAAAGAGGGGCGGACAAGGGCAAAGAGGGGCGGACAAGGGCAAAGAGGGGCGGACAAGGGCAAAGAGGGGCGGACAAGGGCAAAGAGGGGCGGACAAGGGCAAAGAGGGGCGGACAAGGGCAAAGAGGGGCGGACAAGGGCAAAGAGGGGCGGACAAGGGCAAAGAGGGGCGGACAAGGGCAAAGAGGGGCGGACAAGGGCAAAGAGGGGCGGACAAGGGCAAAGAGGGGCGGACAAGGGCAAAGAGGGGCGGACAAGGGCAAAGAGGGGCGGACAAGGGCAAAGAGGGGCGGACAAGGGCAAAGAGGGGCGGACAAGGGCAAAGAGGGGCGGACAAGGGCAATGGGGGCGGACAAGGTTAAAGAGGGGCGGAAAAGTGCAAAGAGGGGCGGACAAGGGCAAAGAAGGGCGGGCAAGGGCAAAGAAGGGCGGGCAAGGGCAAAGAAGGGCGGGCAAGGGCAAAGAAGGGCGGGCAAGTGCGGAGAACACGGGACAAGGGCAAAGAGATTCGGACAAAGGCAAATAGGGGCGGAGACTTGCGGAGAATACGGGACAAGAGCAAAGAGGGGTAGACAAGGGCAAAGAGGGGCTGACAATGGCGGAGAATACGGGGCAAGGGCAAAGAGGGGCTGACAAGGTCGGAGAATACGGGACAAGTGCAAAGAGCTGCTGAGAAGAGTGGAGAACACGGGATAAGGGCAAAGAGGGGTGGACAAGTGCATAGAGGGGCAGCCAAGTGCTAAGAGGAGCTGACAAGGGAAAAGAGGGGCGGAGAAGAGCAAAGAGGGGCGGAGAACACGGGACAAGTGCAAAGAGGGGCGGAGAAGAGCAAAGAGGGGCGGAGAACACGGGACAAGTGCAAAGAGGGGCGGAGAAGAGCAAAGAGGGGCGGAGAACACGGGACAAGTGCAAAGAGGGGAGGAAAAGTGTGGAGACTCCGGGACAAGTGCAAAGAGGGGCGGACAAGGGCAAAGAGGGGCGGACAAGGGCAAAGAGGGGCGGACAAGGGCAAAGAGGGGCGGACAAGGGCAAAGAGGGGCGGACAAGGGCAAAGAGGGGCGGACAAGGGCAAAGAAGAGGTGGGGAATTGCGGAGAATACGGGAGAAGGGCAAAGAGGGGCGGACAAGGGCAAAGAGGGGCGGACAAGGGCAAAGAGGGGCGGACAAGGGCAAAGAGGGGCGGACAAGGGCAAAGAGGGGCGGACAAGGGCAAAGAGGGGCGGACAAGGGCAAAGAGGGGCGGACAAGGGCAAAGAGGGGCGGACAAGGGCAAAGAGGGGCGGACAAGGGCAAAGAGGGGCGGACAAGGGCAAAGAGGGGCGGACAAGGGCAAAGAGGGGCGGACAAGGGCAAAGAGGGGCGGACAAGGGCAAAGAGGGGCGGACAAGGGCAAAGAGGGGCGGACAAGGGCAAAGAGGGGCGGACAAGGGCAAAGAGGGGCGGACAAGGGCAAAGAGGGGCGGACAAGGGCAAAGAGGGGCGGACAAGGGCAAAGAGGGGCGGACAAGGGCAAAGAGGGGCGGACAAGTGCAGAGAATACGAGACAAGGGCAAAGAGGGGCTGACAAGTGCAGAGAATACGGGACAAGGGCAAAGAGAGGCTGACAAGTGCAGAGAATACGGGACAAGGGCAAAGAGGGGCGGACAAGTGCAGAGAATACGGGACAAGGGCAAAGAGGGGCGGACAAGTGCAGAGAATACGGGACAAGGGCAAAGAGGGGCGGACAAGTGCTGAGAATACGGGACAAGGGCAAAGAGGGGCGGACAAGGGCAAAGAGGGGCGGACAAGGGCAAAGAGGGGCGGACAAGGGCAAAGAGGGGCGGACAAGGGCAAAGAGGGGCGGACAAGGGCAAAGAGGGGCGGACAAGGGCAAAGAGGGGCGGACAAGGGCAAAGAGGGGCGGACAAGGGCAAAGAGGGGCGGACAAGGGCAAAGAGGGGCGGACAAGGGCAAAGAGGGGCGGACAAGGGCAAAGAGGGGCGGACAAGGGCAAAGAGGGGCGGACAAGGGCAAAGAGGGGCGGACAAGGGCAAAGAGGGGCGGACAAGGGCAAAGAGGGGCGGACAAGGGCAAAGAGGGGCGGACAAGGGCAAAGAGGGGCGGACAAGGGCAAAGAGGGGCGGACAAGGGCAAAGAGGGGCGGACAAGGGCAAAGAGGGGCGGACAAGGGCAAAGAGGGGCGGACAAGGGCAAAGAGGGGCGGACAAGGGCAAAGAGGGGCGGACAAGGGCAAAGAGGGGCGGACAAGGGCAAAGAGGGGCGGACAAGGGCAAAGAGGGGCGGACAAGGGCAAAGAGGGGCGGACAAGGGCAAAGAAGAGGTGGAGAATTGCGGAGAATACGGGAGAAGGGCAAAGAGGGGCGGACAAGGGCAAAGAGGGGCGGACAAGGGCAAAGAGGGGCGGACAAGAGCAAAGAGGGGCGGACAAGAGCAAAGAGGGGCGGACAAGAGCAAAGAGGGGCGGACAAGAGCAAAGAGGGGCGGACAAGAGCAAAGAGGGGCGGACAAGAGCAAAGAGGGGCGGACAAGGGAAAAGAGGGGCGGACAAGGGAAAAGAGGGGCGGACAAGGGAAAAGAGGGGCGGACAAGTGCAGAGAATACGAGACAAGGGCAAAGAGGGGCTGACAAGTCCAGAGAATACGGGACAAGGGCAAAGAGGGGCGGACAAGTGCAGAGAATACGGGACAAGGGCAAAGAGGGGCGGACAAGTGCTGAGAATACGGGACAAGGGCAAAGAGGGGCGGACAAGGGCAAAGAGGGGCGGACAAGTGCTGAGAATACGGGACAAGGGCAGAGAGGGGCGGACAAGGGCAGAGAGGGGCGGACAAGGGCAGAGAGGGGCGGACAAGGGCAGAGAGGGGCGGACAAGGGCAGAGAGGGGCGGACAAGGGCAGAGAGGGGCGGACAAGGGCAGAGAGGGGCGGACAAGGGCAGAGAGGGGCGGACAAGGGCAGAGAGGGGCGGACAAGGGCAGAGAGGGGCGGACAAGGGCAGAGAGGGGCGGACAAGGGCAGAGAGGGGCGGACAAGGGCAGAGAGGGGCGGACAAGGGCAGAGAGGGGCGGACAAGGGCAGAGAGGGGCGGACAAGGGCAGAGAGGGGCGGACAAGGGCAGAGAGGGGCGGACAAGGGCAGAGAGGGGCGGACAAGGGCAGAGAGGGGCGGACAAGGGCAGAGAGGGGCGGACAAGGGCAAAGAGGGGCGGACAAGGGCAAAGAGGGGCGGACAAGGGCAAAGAGGGGCGGACAAGGGCAAAGAGGGGCGGACAAGGGCAAAGAGGGGCGGACAAGGGCAAAGAGGGGCGGACAAGGGCAGAGAATACGGGACAAGGGCAAAGAGGGGCGGACAAGGGCAGAGAATACGGGACAAGGGCAAAGAGGGGCGGACAAGGGCAAAGAGGGGCGGACAAGGGCAAAGAGGGGCGGACAAGTGCTGAGAATACGGGACAAGGGCAAAGAGGGGCGGACAAGGGCAGAGAGGGGCGGACAAGTGCTGAGAATACGGGACAAGGGCAAAGAGGGGCGGGCAAGGGCAAAGAGGGGCGGGCAAGGGCAAAGAGGGGCGGGCAAGGGCAAAGAGGGGCGGGCAAGGGCAAAGAGGGGCGGGCAAGGGCAAAGAGGGGCGGGCAAGGGCAAAGAGGGGCGGGCAAGGGCAAAGAGGGGCGGGCAAGGGCAAAGAGGGGCGGGCAAGGGCAAAGAGGGGCGGGCAAGGGCAAAGAGGGGCGGGCAAGGGCAAAGAGGGGCGGGCAAGGGCAAAGAGGGGCGGGCAAGGGCAAAGAGGGGCGGGCAAGGGCAAAGAGGGGCGGGCAAGGGCAAAGAGGGGCGGGCAAGGGCAAAGAGGGGCGGGCAAGGGCAAAGAGGGGCGGGCAAGGGCAAAGAGGGGCGGGCAAGGGCAAAGAGGGGCGGGCAAGGGCAAAGAGGGGCGGGCAAGGGCAAAGAGGGGCGGGCAAGGGCAAAGAGGGGCGGGCAAGGGCAAAGAGGGGCGGGCAAGGGCAAAGAGGGGCGGGCAAGGGCAAAGAGGGGCGGGCAAGGGCAAAGAGGGGCGGGCAAGGGCAAAGAGGGGCGGGCAAGGGCAAAGAGGGGCGGGCAAGGGCAAAGAGGGGCGGGCAAGGGCAAAGAGGGGCGGGCAAGGGCAAAGAGGGGCGGGCAAGGGCAAAGAGGGGCGGGCAAGGGCAAAGAGGGGCGGGCAAGTGCTGAGAACATGGGACAAGTGCAAAGAGGTGCGGACAAGGGCAAAGAGGGGCGCACAACGGCAAAGATGGGCGAACAAGTGCAAAGAGGGGAGAACAACGGCAAAGAGGGGAGAACAACGGCAAAGAGGGGAGAACAACGGCAAGTAGGAGTGGAGAAGTGCGGAGAATACGAAACAAGGGCAAAGAGGTTCGGACAAGGGCAAAGAGGTTCGGACAAGGGCAAAGAGGTTCGGACAAGGGCAAAGAGGTTCGGACAAGGGCAAAGAGGTTCGGACAAGGGCAAAGAGGGGCGGACAAGGGCAAAGAGGGGCGGACAAGGGCAAAGAGGGGCGGACAAGGGCAAAGAGGGGCGGACAAGGGCAAAGAGGGGCGGACAAGGGCAAAGAGGGGCGGACAAGGGCAAAGAGGGGCGGACAAGGGCAAAGAGGGGCGGACAAGGGCAAAGAGCGGCGGACAAGGGCAAAGAGCGGCGGACAAGGGCAAAGAGGGGCGGACAAGGGCAAAGAGGGGCGGACAAGGGCAAAGAGGGGCGGACAAGGGCAAAGAGGGGCGGACAAGGGCAAAGAGGGGCGGACAAGGGCAAAGAAGAGGGGGAGAATTGCGGAGAATACGGGAGAAGGGCAAAGAGGGGCGGACAAGGGCAAAGAGGGGCGGACAAGGGCAAAGAGGGGCGGACAAGGGCAAAGAGGGGCGGACAAGGGCAAAGAGGGGCGGACAAGGGCAAAGAGGGGCGGACAAGGGCAAAGAGGGGCGGACAAGGGCAAAGAGGGGCGGACAAGGGCAAAGAGGGGCGGACAAGGGCAAAGAGGGGCGGACAAGGGCAAAGAGGGGCGGACAAGGGCAAAGAGGGGCGGACAAGGGCAAAGAGGGGCGGACAAGGGCAAAGAGGGGCGGACAAGGGCAAAGAGGGGCGGACAAGGGCAAAGAGGGGCGGACAAGGGCAAAGAGGGGCGGACAAGGGCAAAGAGGGGCGGACAAGGGCAAAGAGGGGCGGACAAGGGCAAAGAGGGGCGGACAAGGGCAAAGAGGGGCGGACAAGGGCAAAGAGGGGCGGACAAGGGCAAAGAGGGGCGGACAAGGGCAAAGAGGGGCGGACAAGGGCAAAGAGGGGCGGACAAGGGCAAAGAGGGGCGGACAAGGGCAAAGAGGGGCTGACAAGGGCAAAGAGGGGCGCACAACGGCAAAGATGGGCGAACAAGTGCAAAGAGGGGAGAACAAAGGCAAGTAGGAGTGGAGAAGTGCGGAGAATACGAAACAAGGGCAAAGAGGGGCGGACAGGGGCAAAGAGGGGCAGACAGGGGCAAAGAGGGGCGGACAGGGGCAAAGAGGGGCGGACAGGGGCAAAGAGGGGCGGACAGGGGCAAAGAGGGGCGGACAGGGGCAAAGAGGGGCGGACAAGGCGGAGAATACGGGACAAGTGCAAAGAAGGGCAGACAAGGGGAAAGAGGGGCTGACAAGAGCGGACAATATGGGGCAAGGTCAGAGAGGGGCTGAAAAGGGCGGAGAATACGGGACAAGTGCAAAGAGCTGCGGAGAAGGATGGACAACACGGGAAAAGGGCAAAGAGGGGCGGACAAGGGCAAAGAGGGGCGGACAAGGGCAAAGAGGGGCGGACAAGGGCAAAGAGGGGCGGACAAGGGCAAAGAGGGGCGGACAAGGGCAAAGAGGGGCGGACAAGGGCAAAGAGGGGCGGACAAGGGCAAAGAGGGGCGGACAAGGGCAAAGAGGGGCGGACAAGGGCAAAGAGGGGCGGACAAGGGCAAAGAGGGGCGGACAAGGGCAAAGAGGGGCGGACAAGTGCTGAGAACATGGGACAAGTGCAAAGAGGTGCGGACAAGGGCAAAGAGGGGCGCACAACGGCAAAGATGGGCGAACAAGTGCAAAGAGGGGAGAACAACGGCAAAGAGGGGAGAACAACGGCAAGTAGGAGTGGAGAAGTGCGGAGAATACGAAACAAGGGCAAAGAGGGGCGGACAAGGGCAAAGAGGGGCGGACAAGGGCAAAGAGGGGCGGACAAGGGCAAAGAGGGGCGGACAAGGGCAAAGAGGGGCGGACAAGGGCAAAGAGGGGCGGACAAGGGCAAAGAGGGGCGGACAAGGGCAAAGAGGGGCGGACAAGGGCAAAGAAGAGGTGGAGAATTGCGGAGAATACGGGAGAAGGGCAAAGAGGGGCGGACAAGGGCAAAGAGGGGCGGACAAGGGCAAAGAGGGGCGGACAAGGGCAAAGAGGGGCGGACAAGGGCAAAGAGGGGCGGACAAGGGCAAAGAGGGGCGGACAAGGGCAAAGAGGGGCGGACAAGGGCAAAGAGGGGCGGACAAGGGCAAAGAGGGGCGGACAAGGGCAAAGAGGGGCGGACAAGGGCAAAGAGGGGCGGACAAGGGCAAAGAGGGGCGGACAAGGGCAAAGAGGGGCGGACAAGGGCAAAGAGGGGCGGACAAGGGCAAAGAGGGGCGGACAAGGGCAAAGAGGGGCGGACAAGGGCAAAGAGGGGCGGACAAGGGCAAAGAGGGGCGGACAAGGGCAAAGAGGGGCGGACAAGGGCAAAGAGGGGCGGACAAGGGCAAAGAGGGGCGGACAAGGGCAAAGAGGGGCGGACAAGGGCAAAGAGGGGCGGACAAGGGCAAAGAGGGGCGGACAAGGGCAAAGAGGGGCGGACAAGGGCAAAGAGGGGCGGACAAGGGCAAAGAGGGGCGGACAAGGGCAAAGAGGGGCGGACAAGGGCAAAGAGGGGCGGACAAGGGCAAAGAGGGGCGGACAAGGGCAAAGAGGGGCGGACAAGGGCAAAGAGGGGCGGACAAGGGCAAAGAGGGGCGGACAAGGGCAAAGAGGGGCGGACAAGGGCAAAGAGGGGCGGACAAGGGCAAAGAGGGGCGGACAAGGGCAAAGAGGGGCGGACAAGGGCAAAGAGGGGCGGACAAGGGCAAAGAGGGGCGGACAAGGGCAAAGAGGGGCGGACAAGGGCAAAGAGGGGCGGACAAGGGCAAAGAGGGGCGGACAAGGGCAAAGAGGGGCGGACAAGGGCAAAGAGGGGCGGACAAGGGCAAAGAGGGGCGGACAAGGGCAAAGAGGGGCGGACAAGGGCAAAGAGGGGCGGACAAGGGCAAAGAGGGGCGGACAAGGGCAAAGAGGGGCGGACAAGGGCAAAGAGGGGCGGACAAGGGCAAAGAGGGGCGGACAAGGGCAAAGAGGGGCGGACAAGGGCAAAGAGGGGCGGACAAGGGCAAAGAGGGGCGGACAAGGGCAAAGAGGGGCGGACAAGGGCAAAGAGGGGCGGACAAGGGCAAAGAGGGGCGGACAAGGGCAAAGAGGGGCGGACAAGGGCAAAGAGGGGCGGACAAGGGCAAAGAGGGGCGGACAAGGGCAAAGAGGGGCGGACAAGGGCAAAGAGGGGCGGACAAGGGCAAAGAGGGGCGGACAAGGGCAAAGAGGGGCGGACAAGGGCAAAGAGGGGCGGACAAGGGCAAAGAGGGGCGGACAAGGGCAAAGAGGGGCGGACAAGGGCAAAGAGGGGCGGACAAGGGCAAAGAGGGGCGGACAAGGGCAAAGAGGGGCGGACAAGGGCAAAGAGGGGCGGACAAGGGCAAAGAGGGGCGGACAAGGGCAAAGAGGGGCGGACAAGGGCAAAGAGGGGCGGACAAGGGCAAAGAGGGGCGGACAAGGGCAAAGAGGGGCGGACAAGGGCAAAGAGGGGCGGACAAGGGCAAAGAGGGGCGGACAAGGGCAAAGAGGGGCGGACAAGGGCAAAGAGGGGCGGACAAGGGCAAAGAGGGGCGGACAAGGGCAAAGAGGGGCGGACAAGGGCAAAGAGGGGCGGACAAGGGCAAAGAGGGGCGGACAAGGGCAAAGAGGGGCGGACAAGGGCAAAGAGGGGCGGACAAGGGCAAAGAGGGGCGGACAAGGGCAAAGAGGGGCGGACAAGGGCAAAGAGGGGCGGACAAGGGCAAAGAGGGGCGGACAAGGGCAAAGAGGGGCGGACAAGGGCAAAGAGGGGCGGACAAGGGCAAAGAGGGGCGGACAAGGGCAAAGAGGGGCGGACAAGGGCAAAGAGGGGCGGACAAGGGCAAAGAGGGGCGGACAAGGGCAAAGAGGGGCGGACAAGGGCAAAGAGGGGCGGACAAGGGCAGAGAATACGAGACAAGGGCAAAGAGGGGCTGACAAGTGCTGAGAACATGGGACAAGTGCAAAGAGGTGCGGACAAGGGCAAAGAGGGGCGGACAAGGGCAAAGAGGGGCGGACAAGGGCAAAGATGGGCGAACAAGTGCAAAGAGGGGAGAACAAAGGCAAGTAGGAGTGGAGAAGTGCGGAGAATACGAAACAGGGGCAAAGAGGGGCGGACAGGGGCAAAGAGGGGCGGACAGGGGCAAAGAGGGGCGGACAGGGGCAAAGAGGGGCGGACAGGGGCAAAGAGGGGCGGACAGGGGCAAAGAGGGGCGGACAGGGGCAAAGAGGGGCGGACAGGGGCAAAGAGGGGCGGACAGGGGCAAAGAGGGGCGGACAGGGGCAAAGAGGGGCGGACAGGGGCAAAGAGGGGCGGACAAGGCGGAGAATACGGGACAAGTGCAAAGAGGGGCGGACAAGGGGAAAGAGGGGCTGACAAGAGCGGACAATATGGGGCAAGGTCAGAGAGGGGCTGAAAAGGGCGGAGAATACGGGACAAGTGCAAAGAGCTGCGGAGAAGGATGGACAACACGGGAAAAGGGCAAAGAGTGGTGGACAAGTGCATAGAGGGGCAGCCAAGGGCAAAGAGGAGCTGACAAGGGCAAAGAGGGGCGGACAAGGGCAAAGAGGGGCGGAGAATACGGGACAAGGGCAAAGAGGGACGTACAAGGGCAAAGACGGGAGAAAAAGTGTGGAGACTCCGGGACAAGTGCAAAGAGGTGCGGACAAGGGCAAAGAGCGACAGACAAAAGAAAAGAGGTGCGGACAAGGGCAAAGAGCGACAGACAAAAGAAAAGAGGTGCGGACAAGGGCAAAGAGCGACAGACAAAAGAAAAGAGGTGCGGACAAGGGCAAAGAGCGACAGACAAAAGAAAAGAGGTGCGGACAAGGGCAAAGAGCGACAGACAAAAGAAAAGAGGTGCGGACAAGGGCAAAGAGCGACAGACAAAAGAAAAGAGGTGCGGACAAGGGCAAAGAGCGACAGACAAAAGAAAAGAGGTGCGGACAAGGGCAAAGAGCGACAGACAAAAGAAAAGAGGTGCGGACAAGGGCAAAGAGCGACAGACAAAAGAAAAGAGGTGCGGACAAGGGCAAAGAGGGGCGGAGAATTGCGGAGAATACGGGACAAGGGCAAAGAGGGGCGGAGAAGTGCGGAGAATACGGGACAAGGGCAAAGAGGGGCGGAGAAGTGCGGAGAATACGGGACAAGGGCAAAGAGGGGCGGACAAGGGCAAAGAGGGGCGGACAAGGCAAAGAGGGGCGGACAAGGGCAAAGAGGGGCGGACAAGGGCAAAGAGGGGCGGGACAAGGGCAAAGAGGGGCGGACAAGGGCAAAGAGGGGCGGACAAGGGCAAAGAGGGGCGGACAAGGCAAAGAGGGGCGGACAAGGGCAAAGAGGGGCGGACAAGGGCAAAGAGGGGCGGACAAGGGCAAAGAGGGGCGGACAGGAAGGGGGGGCAAAGGGAGGGGGCGACAAGGGCAAAGAGGGGCGGACAAGGGCAAGAGGGGCGGAAGGGCAAGGGGGGACAAGGGCAAAGAGGGGCGGACAAGGCAAAGAGGGGCGGACAAGGGCAAAGAGGGGCGGACAAGGGCAAAGAGGGGCGGAAGAAGGGGGCGGACAAGGCAAAGAGGGGCGGACAAGGGCAAAGAGGGGCGGACAAGGGCAAAGAGGGGCGGACAAGGCAAAGAGGGGCGGACAAAGGCAAAGAGGGGCGGACAAGGGCAAAGAGGGGCGGACAAGGGCAAAGAGGGGCGGACAAGGGCAAAGAGGGGCGGGACAAGGGCAAAGAGGGGCGGACAAGGGCAAAGAGGGGCGGGACAAGGGCAAAGAGGGGCGGACAAGGCAAAGAGGGGCGGACAAGGGCAAAGAGGGGGCGGACAAGGGCAAAGAGGGGAGGACAAGGGCAAAGAGGGGCGGACAAGGGCAAAGAGGGCGGACAAGGGCAAAGAGGGCGGACAAGGGGCAAAGAGGGGCGGACAAGGGCAAGAGGGGCGGACAAGGGCAAAGAGGGGCGGACAAGGGCAAAGAGGGGGCGGACAAGGGCAAAGAGGGCGGACAAGGGCAAAGAGGGGCGGACAAGGGCAAAGAGGGGGCGACAAAGGGCAAAGAGGGGCGGACAAGGGCAAAGAGGGGCGGACAAAGGGCAAAGAGGGGCGGACAAGGGCAAAGAGGGGCGGACAAGGGCAAAGAGGGGCGGACAAGGGCAAAGAGGGGCGGACAAGGGCAAAGAGGGGCGGACAAGGGCAAAGAGGGGCGGACAAGGGCAAAGAGGGGCGGACAAGGGCAAAGAGGGGCGGACAAGGGCAAAGAGGGGCGGACAAGGGGGCAAAGAGGGGCGGACAAGGGCAAAGAGGGGCGGACAAGGGCAAAGAGCAGGGCGACAAGGGCAAGAGGGGCGACAAGGCAAAGAGGGGCGGACAAGGGCAAAGAGGGGCGGACAAGGGCAAAGAGGGGCGGACAAGGGCAAAGAGGGGCGGACAAGGGCAAAGAGGGGCGGACAAGGCAAAGAGGGGCGGACAAGGGCAAAGAGGGGCGGACAAGGCAAAGAGGGGCGGACAAGGGCAAAGAGGGGCGGACAAGGGCAAAGAGGGGCGGACAAGGGCAAAGAGGGGCGGGACAAGGGCAAAGAGGGGCGGACAAGGGCAAAGAGGGGCGGACAAGGGCAAAGAGGGGCGGACAAGGGCAAAGAGGGCGGACAAGGCAAAGAGAGGGCGGACAAGGGCAAAGAGGGGCGGACAAGGGCAAAGAGGGGCGGACAAGGGCAAAGAGGGGCGGACAAGGGCAAAGAGGGGCGGACAAGGGCAAAGAGGGGGCGGACAAGGGCAAAGAGGGGCGGACAAGGGCAAAGAGGGGCGGACAAGGGCAAGAGGGGCGGACAAGGGCAAAGAGGGGCGGGACAAGGCAAAGAGGGGCGGACAAGGGCAAAGAGGGGCGGACAAGGGCAAAGAGGGGCGGACAAGGCAAAGAGGGGCGGACAAGGGCAAAGAGGGGCGGACAAGGGCAAGAGGGGCGGACAAGGGCAAAGAGGGGCGGACAAGGCAAAGAGGGGCGGACAAGGGCAAAGAGGGGCGGACAAGGGCAAAGAGGGGCGGACAAGGGCAAAGAGGGGCGGACAAGGGCAAAGAGGGGCGGACAAGGCAAAGAGGGGCGGACAAGGCAAAGAGGGGCGGACAAGGGCAAAGAGGGGCGGACAAGGGCAATAGAGGGGCGGACAAGGGCAAAGAGGGGCGGACAAGGGCAAAGAGGGCGGAACAAGGGCAAAGAGGGGCGGACAAGGGCAAAGAGGGGCGGACAAGGGCAAAGAGGGGCGGACAAGGGCAAAGAGGCGGACAAGGGCAAAGAGGGGCGGACAAGGGCAAAGAGGGGCGGACAAGGGCAAAGAGGGGCGGACAAGGGCAAAGAGGGGCGGACAAGGGCAAAGAGGGGCGGACAAGGGCAAAGAGGGGCGGACACCAAGGGCAAA